>NC_087177.1:3830000-3842500 GCF_035594125.1 Scylla paramamosain
ATGTGTTTTTGGGATTCTAGTGGAAATTAGTGGTGTTTTCAAATGTAGTTTTATGATTCTAGCGGAAGTGACTAGCGTTTTGAAGACTAATTTTTCATGATTCTTGTGATATATCATCACTGTGGTTTTCAAGGATACTGATTGTTAAACAGGCTTTGGTCATGTGGCATATAATTCTGTTCTTCACGAGGCCTGCACTGAATGCGCTTATTACTGCACGTGGCACACCTTACACTGAAACTTAATGTGACGAAGACCTGTAGTCGAAACGTAGTAAAGCATAGTATTCATTTTTCAGCTTGGGCATCTTTCCCATTCGCTGAGACAGAAGTATAACTACACAGACGCTCGCTTGCTGAACACCAATCATCGCCTGAATGCGTATATGGCTGTTTTCTTCCCACAACCATCGATTCCATACCTCAAAATAAACATTACAGGTATCTTTTCGTATGTATGCTATTTACGACTATTACAGATCCACTCTATATGGAAACACCCTAATTAGGAAGGCGGGTGTTACACATACACGAGTATACGAGTGGCACGTAGGCAATGAAGATATTTAAGCAAGCTGTGTACATTGTGAAGAGGGAGGTGATCATATAAACTCAGGCGCCTTTAGAAGGAAGATGATCATTGTGCGTTCGCTAATCTTTTATATTCTAATGTGTCTCTTGCTGTTTGTGGAGCGTCATAGGAGTGATTTTTCGTTCGTTTACTTTTCTATTACCTACATCACCATTACCTTTTACATCTTAAGAATAAAATATTAAAAGGCGGTATAACATCAGCACTGTTCCTTTTGCCACAGATTATTTATTAAAATCACCACGGATAATTCAGCACGCAGTCTTGGTGACAATGTAGCACGGGGGAGACGCAGGGAATAACGAACAGTACCACCCAACAAGGCTCAGGCCAATGAGGTTAGGTGACCTCACGCTCCCCATTAAGCTGGTGACCTGGTGTGGCGCCGCAAGACAAAGGACCGTTTAAGGGCCCGTCTCTGGAGACGCCGCCACCACTAACGACAAGGTGGCGGCCGTGACGAGCACCAGACCAAGCGCCACGAGTGTTGGAAGTCCTTGAATGAAAAACTGGATTGGAGGGCGAGGATTCGTGGGTATCCAAGCAGGTGAGTATATGTAAATATTAATTCATCTGCTAGCACTCCATATTAACATCTCCAGATTCCACCATGCACCGAAGTGTTCCAAGGTTGAGGAGTTCCCAAGAGGAGGAGGTGAGATTAGTATCCTGGCAAGCCATCTGCTTCTCCGGCAGAGCAGTGAGTCCCAGACTCGACTGGTTAACCCTGACGGAGATGTCTTAATTGACTCACTGCCGTCGACAATTTTCCGGCCGCTGCGCATCAAAGGCCGGCGGAGGAACGGTCTTAGCTAGTCCTTCAAATGAACCTAATGGTATAATCAAGTCGTGTTGGGGAAGATCCTGTGCCGGCAAGGCTGACGAACGATGATAACCAATACAGTCTTCCTGAAGGTACTGCCGCGGGAGAGCTTCCTCATCAGGCAATGATATATCTTCCTTAACACTAAAAGCACAACACAATACCATCACTTTACGTGCATCTCCGCATCTTCCTCTTAATTTGGACTCTCATATTACAGTTTTTGATAAGATAAAGCTCTAGCAATGTTTCTCTAGAGTATACAGAAATTTTTTGTACAATTAAGTAATCGGACTATGAACTTTGCATATGAATGAATATAAATAAACAGAATCACACCGGGCAGCATAAAGAATACGCCAAGAGTGTCTTCGTGTACTGCTGCCAGACAAGACAAAGCCACAGGTCACAGGTCAAACAATGGTGCTTTTCTCATAATACTGACCATAACAAAGCAACAGAAGCTTCACCTCGGGAGAAGACGTGTTCAGCATTGCGTCCCTAGAGAGTGTTGGTGTCCTGTAGTTTCAATTAATCTGTGCAATCTCAGTACTGCGATCTGTCTTCCTTCTACAAAAATCATGACGTCAGTGTTCTCCTTTTAGCTGTGTGATGGTCTTCAGTTCAATAGGATAATTTTTGTACGACTATTCATTTTTTTTTTTATAGCTAAAAACACTTTTTTTGAGTGAAGAAATAAATATCTCCCATATATATCATTCAGCTCATGGAATGCACACGTGAAAAGAATGGAACAAAATTTAACCTGTTCCATTTCTCTCTTTTTCTGACCTTGGCATTCAGCGGCGCTACTCACGCAGAGTACAGAATACGAAAATGCACTCATCTCATTATCCCTTTTCATTCTTTTTGTATTCCTTGGTCTAATTTATTGCACGGTATGAGAGAAAACATTAAAAGACGCGAATATTCTAAATATTACAGTAGGAAAATGTCACTAAAGATGCCGTGAATGGCGAAGGAGGTGAAGAGATAAGGATCAATACAAGAGTTAGAGAAACGTGAACCTGTAAGCTCTCTCTCTCTCTCTCTCTCTCTCTCTCTCTCTCTCTCTCTCTCTCTCTCTCTCTCTCTCTCTCTCTCTCTCTCTCTCCTCTCTCTCTCTCTCTCTCTCTCTCTAAGTCCCCTTTCTAATGCATTCACGATATTCACTTCTTTCTACCCTAACGTACTCATGCTTTTATATCGCTCCCTTTCGACACAAGGCACACAAAGACACTCCTGATACAGTATTCGTCCTTCACTCGATGTACGTACTTCCCTATTCACAGTCCTTTTGATCTCGGTTTCCTTATTTATTGAGAACAGCAGAGATACGGATTCAAGCGAGTTTGATCATATAAATAAGTACAAAGGTTACGAGATTCCTCTTTCGTGGATGAAAACTAGACGAAAAAGAAAGGAGAAAAATACATTTTCGTTTCTTATTCATCGACAACTATGAATAGCCACGGAAGAACGAGGAGTCAAAAAAAAAAAAATAAAATCTTGACATTTTTAAATTCAAAACTCTGTTGAGGAAGCTTTAAATAATAAGGATTGACGAGAGGTCGGTTGGTTTATTAATAACGCGCATCATACAACCACGTTCCAAACCTCATCCTGCTCGCTACTCCCGGCCCGGTGGTTCTCAACTCGTTCAACCCACGGAGACATAACCCAATACAAAAGAAAAAAGAGAAAAAAAATCGTGAATGATTTCAATTTTGAATAAGAATAAATTGAGCATACACAACAAGCATTTTGCTTTGAAATACATTCCTCCAAAACAGAACTTAATGATATTATACAAAATAGTAGCCAGCTAACATTTTAATCTGGAATATTTTTCTTACAAATATAGGCTCCTGGAAATATACGAATGCTTTTAACATTCGACCACGAAATCAATTAAAAAGTTTTGAAATTATACAACAATATACAACTTCCAAACAATTCCTTTTCAAAACTGATTGATTTTTCCTGACAACCGGACCTTTGTACTCTCTTTTCACTGGAAAGGCTTTTTAATGTTAGAAAAGAAATATAAATTTAAGATTACGTGTATTCATTTCAAGTTTATCAACAAACACAGTGGACTAGAGACGCAATGGATATTTGCATCCTTATCCGCGGAATATTCGCATTTTTAAAAAATCCGCATCCCCATCCGCATTCACACAAACAACGCAAACAAAGCGACATCCGCATTCACATCCGCGGTTTGAGAATGGTTATATTAGAAAAATACTTAGCACAATCATAGTGTACATTTTTTTTATACAAATATATATATTTGTAATTCTACACTACTGGTAATTTGGTATTCTGAATAAAATTACAAAAAAATAAATTGCGATGTTTACCATTCATTTTTATTATAGTATTGGAACTTATAAGTAGGTTGTAAATAGATATTACTCTAAAGCTAGAGTACTGCGCACTTATCTGCTTCGTCCCCCAAGCAGCGTCCCCAGTGAACAATCATCATCCAGTGGTGATGGATTAATCTACGATGAAAAACGCAAACGTCTTCATGCAGGTAAAGGAGACACCATTGTCATCACCACGGTCATGGGTAAGCATAGTTACCTTATAACTTCTAACCAGGGCAAACGTATCCGCTGACCCACATTTGGTACAATACGAGACCAGAATTCTGTGTCCATTTTCCTCTTTTTTTTTTTCTCTCTCTCTTTTTTGGCTCCCGACGACAGCTGGAGAGGAGACTTGCTGTGATTCGTTACGTGTGGAGGCTTCACTGTTACTCACTTGGTCTCTGTCACGGAACACTGCGGTGAAAATTATTCCACTGATAAATTCACGACGAGGAAATTACGTGCAACAGCAGGAAACGGGAAGCGTGCATAATAGCGGCAATTATTACAGGGATTACAAATGTTAGTTAATATGCTCTGCTTTAAATCCACAGTTGCATAATTTACTCATAAGAATCTGCGAGAGTTAAATATCATTCATTCTTATAAACTTTAATTTACATGATTGTAATGAATGGAAAACAAGCAGGTGAAAGATGAAAACTGAATTAGCAAGGCGAAACATTTAAGCTCCCTCAATACAGCTGAGGTAAAAAAAAAATTAATAAAGAGAAATACGTAACACCTCACATACTAGTCCTGCCTTTACTACTCGTCCGAGAAAGAAATAAAATCAATATCAGTGCAGCAAGATGGGAACGTTGTGCATGGAGAAGTGAAAATAATGAAAAAAAAAAAAAGCAAATCAATGCGAAATAATAAAAGCCACAGAGTCTGCAAAGAATGGCAATTCCGTGGCGATTCACTTTCAACTTCCTCTGGATACTGTTCTTATCTGGTGCTGACGTACATCGTGTGTGTGTGTGTGTGTGTGTGTGTGTGTGTGTGTGTGTGTGTGTGTGAATAACCACCTAGTTTTCGCTTAAATACGAAATGAGAAACCATGAAGAGACATTTCCAATATTGCATACACAAACACACACACACACACACACACACACACACACACACACACACACACAAGGATAAGCATTCACATCAAACAAACACGCACGCGTAATATGAATAGAATACCTAAGTAAGTAAAACAAGAATTAGGAAAAAAAAAAAAAAAAACACAAATAAAAACTAAGGAAATATCAAAGTTCGCCTCTGCACCTCCATCGTCTCGCTGCCGTCTGGGTACTCGGAGCAATTATGAACACGTTCCATCCCGATGAGGACAAATCATCTGAAGGAGGCGAAGGAAGAGGGGCAGAGGAGTTAGTGGAGGGGAAGAAGAGACGGGACAGGAGGAGGAGGAGGAGGAGGAGGAGGAGGAGGAGGAATCATAAGAGTGCAGACTGAAAAGACGAGGTATTGGTCTAGACCGAGTAAGGATTCCGCCGAGACACGATATTGGTTAAAAGATTACTTGTCGTACGCGCTCGTGCACACACACACACACACACACACACACACACACACACACACACACACACACACATCTGATCTTTATAATTTTTCACCCTGCTTCTGAAACAATAAACCACACAACGGATGAAACAATGAGGAAAATTCTCAGTCAAGGGGAGAAAATTCACTCATGAATCCATACCTGGTAACCTGATGCCAGAAATAAAAGAAGTGAGGCGGAACAAAAAAAAAAAAAAAGAAAAGAAAAAAACATCACGAGAATAAAGCATAACCCATATAGATATCAAAACAAAACAAAACACCCAAGAAAACTCACCGTATTCTTACATTCAAGACACAACGCCTCACTGAAGCAGGTGACAGATAAGACAGGAGACAAATGAGGTGATAACAAGGCAGGTGGGTGACGGCGATGATGGATAACGGGGTAGAGGTGTGACAGGTGAGGCGGGTAACATGACTCGCGCGTGACAAGTGCGACGGAAAGTGGACAAGTGGCTTATGGGAGGCGCGGAGACGGGGTGATGACAGGGGAATGGATAGATTACAGGGTACGGAGGGACGAGAGAGAGAGAGAGAGAGAGAGAGAGAGAGAGAGAGAGAGAGAGAGAGAGAGAGAGAGAGAGAGAGAGACTAATATGGCAGGAGAATTTAAAGAGACAAGGATCAGTGATTGCTAAAGGCTCTTCCTTAACGTTGGCATTAGAAAGCACGAGAGAAGAAAACGAAGCTGAAAAAGGCATCATAAATACAGACGAATAAAAAAATTTAAAAAATGCAAGAGACTACTAAAACAGAACCAATAATACACTAAGGTATAACTTGGTAGAAATAAACATTATGAACAAAAAAAAAGTCATTATTAACAAGGAGAAATAAGAAAGAAAAATACGAAGCATATTAAAAACACACAAGCGAAAATACAAAAATAACAAAAGGAAAGAATATACAAGCAGTACCAAACGAGCGTTAACAAAACATTTAGTAAAAGTGTATTTTTACCTTCATAATGACTGCGAACGTGCGTCCATACACCTGGGGCTTACCTGGAGGAGCCTGGTTAGTATGCAGCAGGTGACAGGTGAACAAAGGCGAGGAGGGACAAACACCCACCTGCCACCGTCACTGAAAAGAGAGAAACAACGTTATTAGAGAGAGAGAGAGAGAGAGAGAGAGAGAGAGAGAGAGAGAGAGAGAGAGAGAGAGAGAGAGCGCCAAGGGGGTAATACGAGCGTAGATGCGCGTGTGTGATGAAATGTTATATTGAATCAAAATTGCAGTTTCTATTAATTTTAATCTCTTGTTTTTTTTTTTTTTTTTTTTTCATTTTATCACTTTTAAGAAGATTTATTAGTACAGCGCGCTGGGACGTTGTTTGCTTACTTGTTTTTTTGAGTGTAATAAAATGCAACAATTAAATTCCTAGGACGCTCTTGCCATTTTGGAGATTATAATTTCTTGTTTTATTATTATCAAGAAGTCTTTTTTTTTTTTTTTGCTTGATCTTTTTTTTTTTTTTTACTCATTTGTAGAAAGGTGTTTGCTTCTACGTATGCTTTTACCTGGATCTTGTTTTTTTTTGCTCTTATTTGTATATGTTAATAATTCTCTCTCTCTCTCTCTCTCTCTCTCTCTCTCTCTCTCTCTCTCTCTCTCTCTCTCTCTCTCTCTCTCTCTCTCTCTCTCTCTCTCTCTCAATCTCTCTCTCTCTCTCTTTCATAAGGCATACAAACCCCCTCGCTCCCTCACATCATCTTGATATGGAAGAAAATTCAAGCCGAATGTGGAAAATTAAAAGATAGCAACTTTGAAAGTCACACGAGATTTCCTATTAACTTGTAAAGGTTTATTTCCTTTTCATTTTATTGAGACATCCGTAAGGAAATCTACATTTATCAGAGCCACTAAAAATGAGAAAGAAGGAGAAAAAACTGTAACTGTACGACTAGTAGAGGGACGGAAGAGGACATGGAAGAAGGAAGGAGAGGAGTTTAGAAGAATAAAAACGAATCAAAGAGAAGTGGGGAAACAAGAAAAAAATAAGAGGATAGGCGTGGGGGACGGAAGAGGGAGGAAAAAAGAGAAGGGAAGAGGAGTGGAGAGGACTGAAAAAAAATGATGGAGTGAAGGGGAGTTTGGACACTAGCACGCGTCCAGGCACAGGCCGGCACAGCAGCTGCATTCTGAGTGAGTTTAAAGTAAAATTGCTTTGGTATATTTGAGTGTGTTGTGTGAGACTCCTCCTGCGCCTTCACCTGGCTTGTGTTGCTGTGCTTTACGTGCTTCATGGAGGACGATTTAGAATGTTACTCTTGATACTAATGGTTCAATAGCAACAACAACAACTGCTACTGCTACTGCTACTACTATTACTACTACCACCACCACCTCCAACGCAAATTATCACGTTTTTTTTCGCGCATTTTCCTCATTCATGCGATAGGAAAACTTGCATTTCATTCAATGTGTATACAAAAACAGGAAAATTAATCAGTATTTGCCTTCGAGGGAGAGAGAGAGAGAGAGAGAGAGAGAGAGAGAGAGAGAGAGAGAGAGAGAGAGAGAGAGAGAGAGAGAGAGAGAGAGAGAGAGAATGCAAGAATTACTTAAAACACGGCCATAAAATCCACCACAAAGATTACACAAAGGTCGCCTCCACCACCACCACCACCACCACCACCACCACCATCACCACCACCACCACCACCACCACTGCCACCACCACCACCAGCTCAATAATAAACACACACAGGACACAGTTGTCGCCCTTGCAGTCTCATGGGGGACATGGTTCAGAGGGTTGGGAGTCATGACCTGAGGGGATGAAGTCTGTCTGTCTGTCTGTCTGTCTGTCTGTCTGTCTGTCTGTCTGCCTTCCTACCTTCCTGTCTGTGTCGTGTACTTTTCCAAAGCAACGAAAAGAAAGAGAAACAGAAACTGTGGCAAAATGATGCGATAAAAGCAAAAACAAGAAAGGAGGAAGGAAAGGAAAGGCAAGTGTTCCTTTCTTAGGCGGTGATCAAGAAAAAATTGTACGTGTGTGGGGGAGTGTGTGTGTATGTGTGTGTGTGTGTGTGTGTGTGTGTGTGTGTGTGTGTGTGTGTGTGTGTGTGTGTGTGTGTGTGTGTGTGTGTGTGTGTGTGTGTGATTGACTATGTAAGTGGCAAGAGCCGGGTAAGAACGTGGCTCTCGTGTTCTCATTACATCGTGGGCAGAACGATGGAGGGAAAAACAGAAGATAAAGCGCAAAAGAAAAGAGAACTGGAAAAAATAAGAAAACAAAAAGAAGAAATTACATTCACTAACACAACAAATATTACATAGACAAAAGAACCAACAAGGTAATAAATTCGTAAACAAGGAAAAAAAATGTACATAAGGAGATGGCAGGGAACAAAAACAGTAAAGAAAACACAAAGAGGAGAAAATAAAGACATTTTTTAGACAATGAACAGTAACAGATGGAAGAAAAAAAAGAGAGAATAAAAGAGATGAAGAAGTAAGTAGGGCAAGAAAGGATCCAAGACAGAAAAAAAAAAAAGGAAAATCAAGTCTTGTGATTTACTTTCAAATATCATTTTCTCTTTCCTTGATGTTAATTATCCCTTCCGGTGAAGAAGAAGAAAAAAAAAATAGAAAAATAAATATATGAGAAAATACCTCTTGATCTTATAAAACCTGAAGAGCGAAAAACCATAATCTTCTTTCTCCTTTTTCCTATTCTTTTGTATCTTTTCTTAAATATCTTTCAGGTAAGAAGCGAAAAAAAAAATATCAACCTTGCAGAAACTGAAAACCAATTGACGTTACCCAAAATTTTTCTTTTCCTTATCTACTATGTGGCTGAATTTAGGGAAAGTTCAAGCGCCTTCAGACATCGTGACGCAGCCGGGAAGGAGATGGAGTACGATGGAAGGGAAGGAGGAAGACAGAAAGGAAGCTTGGAAACGCCTCCTCCAAAAGAAAAAAAAACACAAAGGAAATGAGAGAAAGGAAGGCGAGGGAAGAATACTAGACCAAGGAAATAGGTGGAGGAGGAAGAAAGTGGCGAAAGTAAGAAAAGAGGAGGGGAAGGGAAATGAAGGAAAAGGAAATAGGAGAGAAGGATTCAACACGAGAAGGTATAAAGCAAATATGGATGAAGGAAGAAATAAACAACGAAGGGAAGAAATGAGAAGGTGAAGAGAAAGGAAGGGAAAGTAAACGACAGAGGAAGGCAGCAAGAAGAGGCGAGAAAAGAGTGTAATTGAAGAAACGAAGTAGCGAAAGGAGGGAAAGGAGAAAGGGAAGAATTAGAAGAGAGAAAATGGAGAGAGGAAAGCAACAGGAGAAGGCATGAAGAAAAGTAGGTGTTGGAGGAAAGATGGAGCGAAAGGAAGGAAATAAAAGAGGAGGAAAAGAGGAGGGAAGAAAAGTGAGGACAAAAGGAGACAGAATGCGAGGAGAAAGAGAGAAACGACACTTGGAACGGAAGAAGAATGGCAAGAAACGAAAGAAAAGAAAGAAAGGTAAAAAAGAAGAGAAGGATGCAAAGAAATCCAGGAGTGAAAGAACGACGATGAAAAGAAGAAATTAAAGAAAAGAAAAGGAAAATAGAAAGACATAGAAAGAGAAGAAAAAACCGGAGAAATTGGAGAATGAAAGAATAGAAAGTAAAGTCAGAAACATAAGGAGAATGAAAAAGGAAAAAAATAATACCAAGAGGAAAGAAGAAAAGGAAAAAAATAGGTAAAAATGAAACAAGAGACGAAAGAGAGAAAGATTAAGAAAGAAACTGAAGAAACTAAAATGAAAAGAGAAAGTACGGTAAGAAACATAAGAGGAGTTAAAAAAAAAAGAAGGAAATGAATGAAGAAGAGCTAGGAAAGAAAAAAGACGGAAGAAAACAGATGAAAAAGGAAATACGAGACAAAAGAGAGAAAGAGAAAGAGCAGAAAATAGAAGATCAGAAACATAAGAGTAGGAAAAAAAGGAAAAGAATGAAGAACAGCAAGAAGAAAGAAGGAGAAAAGAAAATAGGCGAAGAGGAAAGAAGAGGCAGAAGAAGTGGTGGAGGTGGTGGAAAGGAGGGAAGTGAGAGCAGAAAGAGAGAAAGAGAGAGAGAGAGAGGGACGGAGAGGGGGAGACGGGAAAGGAAGGAGGGAGGGAGGGAGGAATGGGGATTGAAGAGAGGGATGAAGGGGATGGTGGGGAGGAGGGTCACATATTGGATGGGATATACGGAGGGGATTAGAGTGGAAAGGAGAGAAGAGAAGGGGAGAAGAGAGAGAGAGAGAGAGAGAGAGAGAGAGAGAGAGAGAGAGAGAGAGAGAGAGAGAGAGAGAGAGAGAGAGAGAGAGAGTAAAAGGAGGAGGAGAAGGAGAAAGAAAAACGAGGTGGAGAAAACGGAGGAAGAGAACGAAGAGGTGGAGAAAGAGGAGGAGGAGGAGAAAGAAGAAATAAAGTTAGAAGTAGGAGAAAGACGAGAAGGAGGAGAGGAAAAGGAATAAGAGAAGAAGGACATGGAAGAGGAGGAGGAGGAAAAGGGAACGGTAGGTAAGGCAGCAGAGGAGAGGGCAGGTAAGGTAAGGAAAGGGAAGAGAAAGAGAAGGGCAACGCGTGGGACTGTAACCCTCTGGTGGGGATCAACTCCAACGGACCACGATTTGCCGGTCTCTATTCAGGTGCTTTAAAGAGGAACACACGATCTCAGCATGCAGACTTGAGCGCCCCGCCAGCACAGGCTCAGGCTAAGGGCAGGAATGAATGCAAGTGACAAGGAAGAACGCCCCCCAAGCCTCCTTATCGTGTGTGGGGAACGCAAGGACGCACATGACGCAGAATTAAGAAGAAAACAACAAAACAGAGGGGACGGTACGGCATGTGACGGAAGGAGGGGTGAGGTGAGATAAGGAAAGTGTGACGCAGTAATATTTGATAGCCCTGACCTAACGATGAATAACGTAGAGGGGATGGCAAAGGATGAGACGACGGAAGGAGAGGTGAGGTGAGATGAGAACACTGTGACGCAGTAATATTTGATAGTCCTGCCCTAACGATAAATAACGCAGAAGGGATGATAAGATATGTGACGGAGGGGAAGATGGTGAGGACATGACAGACAGTGTGACGCAGTAATAAAAGAAATGCAAGGAATACTAAACAGCAACAGACCTTTTGACCCCTACGAGACTGATAAAGTACATTAAGTAACCTAAGGTAATAAAAGTAAAACGGTAAAAAGCGAATAATACATTAAGTAGCACTACATAATAAAGGGAATACACTGGGATGATAAACAGCAACAGATCTTTTGGCTCCTACAAGACTATGAAAAACCACATTACGTAACCTAAAGTAAGAGATATGAAGTGGATAAAGCGAACAGTATACTGAGCAGCCCTACCACGATGATGAGCAGAATAAGTCGTCATTGCCTCGTTATTTAGTGATCAATTGCTCGTCTGGTAAACTCACATTGCTGGAAATTAATATTATCAAGAATCCCAACACAAAACTTGATCTGGAAAGGAGTCACTTGATCCATAAACAAACAAATATACAGTTCGTGCTAAAAAAATTCTCTAAGACGCATTCGTATGTTTTCTTGAGAATGGTGAATCAGATGGCAACTTCCCTCCAGCGGTACACATGTAAAGTTGAGATGCAGCACCTCATCCCCTTTCCCAGGACAAGTTGTTAACGGAAGCAGAGGACCAGCACAAGGATCCCTCACCGACAACGACCGTCCGGCAGACCACCCCACAAAAAAAAAAAAAAAAAAAAAAAAAAAGAACAGACGGAATCAATACACGAAGGAGGCTGTAAGTTTATCACTGAGGGACTAGAGAATGTGAAGGAGCAGCAGTTTATTTTTTTATGAATTATTATTATTTAGTAGTAGTAGTAGTAGTAGTAGTAGTAGTAGTATTAGTAGTAGTAGTAGTACTAGTAGTGGTATGTAATAGTAGTAATAGCGCAGCAGCAGTAGCAGCAGCAACAGCACCACCATTAGTAGTAGTAGTTCCAGTTAGCAGCAGTAGCACCACTCCCACCACCACCACCACCACTAGAAGCACTACCAGAAGCAACAGCACCACCAGCAGCAACAGCAGTAGCAGTAGCAACAGCAGTAGTAGTAATAGTAGTAATCGAAGTGAAAGCAGTATTGATTACAGCATTATTATTAATAT
>NC_087177.1:3847500-3902500 GCF_035594125.1 Scylla paramamosain
TTATAAAAACAGAGAAAACTTCACGTCTAAAGTCAGTGTATTCTTCCTCTCCCTAACTTTTCCAACACTAATACGAGGTTAGCGATTCTTTCTTAGCAATAAAAAGCTCCCGCAATAACTTTTTCTGCGGTATCTCTATTTCTGCGGTTCTGTAGTATCATTATCACACTCACTGATGTCTACCCAAGTTGAGGAGAGAGAGAGAGAGAGAGAGAGAGAGAGAGAGAGAGAGAGAGAGAGAGAGAGAGAGAGAGAGAGAGAAGAGAGAGAGAGAGAGAGAGAGAGAGAGAGAGAGGAGAGAGAGAGAGAGGAAGGAAATGTGCATTACCCATGTTCTTTTCTTCAAAGTCCAAATTCTTTTCTAAGGGATTTTGCTTAGTTGTTCAAATTTCTTTGTTGCTTTTATATACTATTCTTTGTCTTTAAGTGCGTTTCTATTTATTTAAAAATATGTTTTTTTTTTCTGTTGTTCTCAAAAGACAGCAAACCTTGAAATTATTCCTTTTATCATTTTTCTTACTCGGCTTCTAGTTCCTGGTTTTCTTCCTTCGTTCCCCATCTCGTTCCGTTTACTCGCTCTCAATTCCTCACTTCTCGAAAAAGTTTTTTCTTACCTCCTAAACTTTTTCCATGCAATCATCAGCCAAACAGTTCATATGCTTTCTTCGTAATCTCCTTCACATTTTTTTTTCCTGGTATTACATTCTCCTTCAGAGTATACATTTCTTTCGCTATATTTTTAAACTACGCAGTACCACAGTTTTTTTCATTTAATGCTACGAATTCCACTGGCGCCATTACTTCCTTCGAAAACAATCCAAACAAATCTCTGGTTTTATAATATAATTCACGACACATCCTTTATTCTTTTTATTATTTTTTTTTTTTTTTTTTGCCCCTTAGCTGGTACTCCTACATGAAAAAGAAAAAAAAATTCCAATTGTGATTCTAGTAATGTGGAGTACAAGGGGATGAGTCCAACCTTCAAAAAGCTTAGGTATATATAATATCTATGAACTGTCAAATGTACTTAACGCTGCATCCAGTACCAATTGCCATACAGTTTAGTGTCGTGCACGTGCCGTAACCGTAATGTAACACAAACGTAGTCCATAAAATTCCTTGCGTTTAGATTGCGAAGCACTTCTTTCCCAGTCCAATCCTCGTTTCAGGAAGTGTATACCGCGTTGTTATTTAGGAGCTGGAATATTTGACGAGTGAAAATGACAACCTTCATCAGTCGCATTCATTATTCTGTCAAACAATTACGAACGAAAAGCAGGACTCAGGGAGCCTTCCACCAGTCATGAAAATCGGAAAACATTAAACAAGCTATTCTACAGGCGAGCCCTCATGGTAATATCAATAATGGAAGCTCAACAAGGCGGGCGTTCAGGGAAATTCTGTTAGCTCTCGAATAATTGTAAGTAGGAACTTGATGTGAAAGAAAAATTAATAATAGTAGAGTAAAGAGTTGCCATCTCCACCGCTGTTCCCTTGGCGAGTTGTTTATTTACCCTGGAACACAAGGGAGAGCTTCCGTTCAATTAATTTCTCCATGATGTTACCCGTCGCGTTCCTTACCCCGCAACGCCTTCATATATCAATGGATGTCCAAACAGCTTAACGCACTGGTGTTTTGCTTGTGCCGGGTTTCGAAACTACGCGGCCACTTGCAGTTTGGTGATGATCATTTCACCTCCACGACAGTAAGCAAATTTCGTTCTGGTTAGAGCAATCCACGTCAGAGCTGCACCAATACATCGTTGTAATTGAAGAGTTTAAGTTGTGGTGCTAAAGGTTTGTAAAGGTTACGAAAGTGAAAAAGGTAAAGACACAAGTTTGGTGTGTTGAAAGTACTCTTGAAACACACACACACATACACACACACACACACACACACACACACACACACACACACACATACATGAAAAGGACAGAAAGAACACGGTCGTAATCATGTTTCAGCTGCTGCCCTCTGCTGAGACATTTATTAAATTAAGAGTCAACAACCATTAACGCACATTTAACTTTCCCTGTGTATCGCGGCACTTTTTTTTTTTTTTTTTTTGTTCTTTCCACATTTTATGCTTTCATTAAAAAATAAATAAAAGATCAAGAAAACCTGACTTCAAACAACAGCGCAGTACTGCTAAAACTTATGGCAAAAATGTCCTTGTGTCACAATGCAATTACTGATGGAATATTTTTACGCTCTTTACATCAAACACTTTCTGGTCGGCGTTCAATCATGTGGCACGAAAATTAATGAAAAGAATCACCATTATTTTCCTGACAATTATCGAGAGAATCCTTTTCTGCACCTCGCCTGTTCCTTGTCACTTACTACTCTTCATTTCCTTGCATCTTTCCATTCGTTTTCCCTGCCTTGTTCCCTTCCCATTCCTTCTCTTCCTCGGTAACTCTCAGTCCGTCTCTCCTCCTTATGTCCCATCTCTCCTCTTCCTCTCCTTTCCTCCACTTTCTCCCTAGTACTTTTCACTCCGTTTTCATTTTTTTTCTCTCTCTTTATCCCCCTCCCGTTCCCCATTCTCCTTCTACCCTTTCTCTCTCTCCTCCACATTTTTTTCTACTTGTTCCCCTTCCAGTGTCCCGCTCCTCGTATTTCCCTCTGCATTGACTTCTACATTAGTAGTACCTCTTCCTCCGTTTTTCCTCTTCTTAGTGACCCCTCTCCACCTCATCCTTCTCATGCCCCTTCTTTCCACCATCCGCTTTCCTCCACTCGCTCCCCTTCTAGTGCCCTCAGCGCCTGGTCCTCGCAGCTGTCACCCGCGGCGCCCACCTCATCACTCAAGTCACCAACCTAAATCAAAACAGTTTTCCTTTGAACTTTTCAAGACTGCTCCCGACGTGCGTGCTTCATCGCTCCCTCTTTATGCTCCATCTCTGCGGCCGCACGCTTGCCCGCCTACGCACTCTCCCTCCTCTTTCTTCTAACACTTTGCCGCGTTATCTGCTCACTCGTATTTTATTTTTTTGAACACGATTCTCTTTTACGTCAAATGTATATCAATGCAAACTCGGGTAATCTTTGCGCCGATTTAATTTATTTACTGGCTTATTCTCTTTTTGGTCTAGCAACAAAATAATCCATGGACTTCTTTTTTTTTTTTTTTTACTTCGTTATCCACATTTCAGCCGCACGTATTAATTTTATAGTCTCATATTTTCATGGCTTTCATCCACAACATGGTTGAACTCTGATACCCAAAATATTAATATTTAATATTTAATTACTTTTTATCGATTTTCTGTTTGGCTTCTTTTTTGGCGGCGTGTATTGGAATGTAAATCCAAAGATAAAGATAAAGATGAAAAGCGCTGACTTTTAATTATAATGAAAAGCGGATAACACTCTCTCTCTCTCTCTCTCTCTCTCTCTCTCTCTCTCTCTCTCTCTCTCTCTCTCTCTCTCTCTCTCTCTCTCGCACACACACACACACACACACACACACACACACACACACACACACACACACACACACACACACACACACACACACACACACACACACACTCACAGTTATACACACGAACACACATATATGAAATAGCGCATTCATTTATAATACACAGAACATAAAACACACACACACACACACACACACACACACACACACACACACCTACGTAGAATCTCACACAGCTTTCAAACTGTCGGGCAGTGATACACTGTCACGCACCACTGGTTTGGGTCACCGCCCGCCGTCACATCGTCGTTTCATGCAGCGCCTCTGTAAAAGATACCGGCAGACAGGCACGCTCAAAGATGTGTGGAGAAACTGCGCCGCGATTCGCCGTTTCACGTAGAACCAAAGCAACAGAAACGCCATGCAGTGAAAAAAAAAAAAAAAAGCGACACAGGCCACATATCTTTCCTCTCCACTTACTGCCATGAAAATAAATGTTCCTTTCGCTGCCCTTTTGCTCTTTTTTCACTTTTTCCTCCTGCTTTTCCTCAGCTCCGGTCATTTCTTGGTTGACAAAAGGGTCACTGGGCAGGAGGAGGGCGAGGCGAAGGAGGACAAGGAGGATGCGGACGAATAGGAAGAGAAGGAGGAGGAGGACTAGGACAAGGACAAGAAGGAGGAGGAGGAGGAGGAGGAGGAGTAGGAATTCAAAGGGTATACAAAGGAATATAAGGGAATATGAGAAAAAAAAATGTTGGTCTTTACAAGGCTACTTACAAAAAGAGGAGGAAGAAGAAGAGGATGAGGAAGAAAGCAACCAAAAATGAACTTCACTTCTCGCCTTGTCTCCCTTCCTCCTTCCCCAGTTAGTCCAGCATCACCGTCATTTCATAAAGGGCGACAGTGAAGCAGCCGAGGCGAGGCAAGGAGACATCCACCCAGACTTTTCATCAGAGGCGGAAGAACGAGGAGGCTACAGCGGCCACATTAAGAACACACCTTTGGGACAGCCGAATACGAAGCAGGTCGGGGGAAACAACAACATAGGAGTAACGAACGATGGTGGATGAGCACGTCGGTCGTTAAATAAAAAACGTAACCATGAGGGAGGCAACTGGACAAAAAACGACCACGGGGAACGACCAATGACCACTGAGATTCAACAATTTTAAAAAAGGGCGGGAAAAGTAAACAAAAAAAAAAGAAAGGTTTCCACGGCACTGCTTTACTGTCTGTTCATTTGTCTGCTCTTTTTTTTTTTATTTTTTTGTAGGATTTAATGGTCCCAGCGGAATAGAGCAACAAGCATGCCGACCACTGGCCATAATAAAATCCTGCCCCGGGACATGGACAGCTAGCCATAGGAGGGGGATTTATTGTGATTGCCTCCCCGCGCCTATGGGAGAATGGGATGAAGGGAAGCGCCCGTGTCTCTATGTGTGTGTGTTGTGTGTGTGTGTGTGTTTGTGTGTGTGTGTGTGTGTGTAGCTCGTTGTATAGGCCTGTCTTGTACATACTCCACAGATCGCCATTCAAGTCCAAATAAAAAAAGCTTTGAGAGAGAGAGAGAGAGAGAGAGAGAGAGAGAGAGAGAGAGAGAGAGAGAGAGAGAGAGAGAGAGAGAGAGAGAGAGAGAGGCTAATCCCACAAAATATTACTAGCATAGAAAAAAAAGTGAAATCAAAATAATATATACATACATAAAAAAAAAACTCACGAACTGTACATGCACACCAAACATACAATTTCACCAACTTCACCTCTCACCAACAATTTAAATATTCCTCTTTTACATACAATTCCATGCATTTTTCCCATCTCATACAGCAACTCATATTTTTCCCTTTCAGCAACTACACACGCATACTTACACAACTAACAGTCGTCTCCCGTTGACTGTTTTGTTAAAGGGAGATAGAAAATGGTAATAAAATGTGCTCACCTGTGTCTCTTCCCCCTCGGCCGAGACACGCTGCCTCATTTAGCAAGTTAGGGCGGTATGGGTAGGAGGCAGGCCACGTACACACTCCGACTCAATTCACTTTCTTTAATCGTATTTGTTGGAACGCACTATCTAGCCCTCTCTCTCTCTCTCTCTCTCTCTCTCTCTCTCTCTCTCTCTCTCTCTCTCTCTCTCTCTCTCTCTCTCTCTCTCTCTCTCCTGTCAACAGTATCACGTTTCTTTCCCTTCCGTCGTATTTGTTCTCACTGCTGACGCTCCTGTACCTACACTCACTCACTCACTCACTCACTCACTCACTCACTCACTTACTCATGCATCCGTTCAAGTTAGTTTTATACTTTCTTCTCTGCATATTTCGCCATCCATCTCATCTCTCTCTCTATTGTTTGCCCAGCGTTCCCCTATGCACTGCAAGTTACCTTTCCTTTCCCTGCCCTCATTCAATGTATCTTTACCCATCGCAGCCTTATTTATAACCTGACCTTTACATTTCATTCTCTGTTACTCTACTACGTACTTATTCTCTCTACCGTACGCTACATTTCCTCTACAGCTACCCCTCCCCCCCCCCCCCACACACAGCTTCACCCTATCTTACATGTGTACGTTTTTGCTCCCCATTACTCTAATAATTTTACTGTGCTCTGTTCCACTCTGCTCCTCTGTAAACTCGCTCGTGTAATCATGACTCAAAAGAAATGTAGTTCCCCTTGATTACTGCGTTACAAAAAATGGTGGGGAGGCGTGGGATGGTGGAAAGGAAAACGTGCGTCCAAATAGGATTGTCTGTTTGAAACTACAGAGTGTTAAAATTACCTGAAGACAAGGAAAATAACTACGGAAAAAAATGTAGACAAGGAGGGAATTCCATAGCAGAGGAAAGTAGAGCTAGACTGGAGAAGGGATGCAGGCAGTGAGAGAGAGAGAGAGAGAGAGAGAGAGAGAGAGAGAGAGAGAGAGAGAGAGAGAGAGAGAGAGAGAGAGAGAGAGAGAGAGAGAGAGAGAGAGAGAGAGAGAGAGAGGGGGAAGATAGAGAAAGGCGTTGGGTAGAAAAGAGGATGAAGAAAGGAAATAGAGAAGGAAGGTTAGAGGGATGCACAGAGGGGGAGGAAACAAAACGGGACAATGCCAGCTCTACGTACACACCTGACGCCACGCCCGCCTGTGGATGCTGCAACAACTCACACTGGGGAAGAGAGAGAGGAAAAAAAACTCCTGCAAGACGAGAATCCAATTAACACTCTCTTATTTTCCGACAAGCTAACACGCACGTACTTTCCCTGCACCTCGAAAGCAAATACCAGGCAGTACAGGATCTGGTTCTGTGTATATATATAGCTGGCGTTGTGGTGATTCGCTGCTGTACAATAGATGCATATATGAAATAAATCAGCCGAGAGATTACTACTGTTTCTGTCGATTACCTGTTTTATTACTTAATTGACACATAATGTACAAGGCGTTATTATTATTATTATTATTACTTTTTTTTTTTTTTGGTTATTGAAATACCTTTGTTTCAGTCTGCTTCACACGTCGCCTTCTAGTGCTGTGAACGACCTTTCTGTGTAGCTGAATGACAAAATCTTTTTTTCTTTCCCTGATCATGGACGCACAATTTCTGTTTCCATTGTTTCACAGTGCAAACACCGGATTTCATAAGCTTGAAACAAATCCTGCATCATTTTCTCTTTTTTTTTTTTTTCCGTCAGTATGTAACACCATAATGCATGACGTGATATAAAATACTGGAGTTAATTTAATTACATATCAGAGGAATGTTTTTACATAAATTGTGGCGCTACATATACTGCTTTAATGGTGGTACATATTGCAGGCTGGTGCCGGCCTTACGCAAACCCCGCGCAGCCAGATGAATTTTATTTGATGATGTTTATTTACAGTTTATTTTGACTTTGTAGGGCAATTACGCTAAAATACTTGTAATTGAGTTATTAGTCAACCCCGCCAGCTATCAATGCATAAACGGATGGCAGAGTGAAGCGCGGTGAAGGCTGTGCTGCATCGCGCCTGCTTGGCTGGTGCCAGAGCAAAACAGAAATTACTGCTTTGTTTTGTACATTTTCCTCTTTTTCTACATTGCTTTGCTGACAGTGGAGGAGAAATTGTGGCTCTATTCTGTAACCCGTCTTTTTTTCATATTTCTTGTTTAATTATTCATTTTGACTTATTCGTTTAGTTATTGACTTCTTTTTGTATCGCTGCGAATAAAAAAGAAAAAATAGAAGACCATCCTGCTCCTAGAGAGAAGAGTTGTAACAGCATTGCCCATCGACACCATCGGTCAAGAAGCATAAAAGAGTACATTAATTGAGGCTTTACTCAAACATGTACAGTTGTTCAACTGACTACTTTTTAACGGTTATTCTAGTAATACTTCCTAGTTGCCTTCAAAGGAATAAATGAAATAGATAGATAGATAGATAGATAGATAGATAGATAGATAGATAGATAAATAAATAAATTAACAGATAGATAGATGGATCGACAGACAGACAAACATATAGATAAGGAGATGGACTGACAGACATATAAATAAATAAATAAATAAACGAATATTACGATAAATTTACTAAGAATTCATTATCTTATTTGCGTACCTGACATAAAACGAAATTGTCATGAAAAAAAATATATATATCAGTACAATTTCAAAATGCCCAACCCTCAACCCTGACAGTTATTCACACTCAGGGAAACAGAACATGAGAAAAAAAAAAATTAGAAATAAAAAAAAAAAACATTTCTATAATCCCTAAGAAAACACATGTTAGCTTTGTTCTGATAAATGCAAAAGTGAATCGAAATAAAACATACACAAAAATAACATGCTACAGGAACATGACAGTGTTACACAAAGAAAGCCTGACCTGGAGGGAAGGCGTTTGGCTGTGGGCTGTGGGCTGCTGTGGGAGAGGAGAGAGAGGATTAGCTTACTGGACAGCCCTCCTTGCAATACATCAACGGTGACGGGTATTAGGTAAGCACTTCATTTCCATGCACTATTATCGTACAATGCGAGGGCGCTGGTATATTAGTGTGTGTGTGTGTGTGTGTGTGTGTGTGTGTGTGTGTGTGTGTGTGTGTGTGTGTGTGTGTGTGTGTGTGTGTGTGTGTGTGTGTGTGTGTGTCGCGATGTTCAGACTAACACTTCAGTAGACTCCTCTCTGTGGTATCAACAAAGCCCTAAAACCAAATATCTGCCTTTCTGGATGTACGTATCTGACACGCGGAAAAAAAAAAAAAGTGTCCCAGTAATTAACAAAATTTTCAAAATAGTACTGAAGGAAAAGGAACAAAAAAAAAAAAATCAGCATTAGCATACGAAACACATTTTTGTTTCTTCTACACAAACACACACACACACACACACACACACACACACACACACACACACACACACACACACACACACACACACACACACACACACACACCTCTAGCGACCACACACAACACGAAGCAACGAGAGATGAGGGAGATAACGAGAGAAAGCGAAAAAGAAAAGGTAAATTGAATTACAAAAAATAATGCCACACGCTACGCTCAAAAACAGAACCGAGAGATTACACTCTAGCGAGCTTCCCCGGCTGATGACTGTGTCTTCCTGCGGAGAGGCCAATATAGGGCTGAGCCGGCGCCGGAAATCCCCGAAACAATTTTCATTCTTTCGTGAACTCCCGAAGAGGAAAAGGAAGAGGGAGAAAAAAAAAAATATGTAACGTGTCCCTCTCAGCTATCTCCCGCGAGCTATCTAAATAGTTCCTCGTGTATTCCAGGCCGGGCCCGTGTGTCTGTGTGTGTGTGTGTGTGTGTGTGTGTGTGTGTGTGTGTGTGTGTGTGTGTGTGTGTGTGTGTGCTCTTGTTTCTTTCCTACGTTGGTATTTTTGCGTTGAAAGAAATCTTTTGTGTATCGGTATGTGATCTATCTATCTATCCATCCATCTATCTATCTATCTATGCATCTATCTATCTTTTCCTCTACACATATTTGTCTATCTATTTATCCACATATCCATCTAACTATCTACTTGTACTATCACCTACCAATGTATCTACACTGCACCCAAGTTCCCTTCAACCGTATACATTTGTGGCAGGCAAGTGAGTTGACTGACTAATTGATCCCCTAATTATACGACGCTCCAGCAACTAGGTCATCTAAATCGAGTGGAAGGATGAGTGACACCAAAGGGCATCCTCCCTAACTATTGCAAGGCCGAGGGTGACCAAGGGGCGGAAATACAAAGGGCGGAGATGCAAGGGTTACATTCCCCTGCCAGACTCAGCACAGGAATCCTCTCCGCCAAATACAGGTATGCAGTCTTTCCCTATTTATTTATTTATCTATTGACGCGCTCTGAGAATATATTAGCCGTCAATTGATAAATTTAAAAATGTAATAAATAAATACGCGAGTGTGTTCACGCTGGAGCAATTCTTTCCCGGCAATAAAAATATGCAGCTGCACCATGCGTGACGTTTAGAATGACTATGCGAGCAATGAACGGACTGTTTATATCTTTATTCAGAGCATTGTTTACTTTATACTTGCGTTATATTCGTATACTTTTTTTTTTCATTGTGTGATTGCCTAAATTTCTTTTCTCTGCATCGGTTTTGCACTTCGCTTTTTCTTTTACCAATATGAACACTCATGAATTTTATCGAATGTTGTTTTAAATGCTATCCAAGGTTACTTTTCCCCATCATGAACAATCGTGAGAGTCATTGAAGGTCATAACACTTTTTAGATGTTCTTTTGGAATAATATTAAATGTTATTTGCCCATCAGGAACGCCCCTGAATATTCCAGACTGTCAACATGATTTTTCGCTCCCACGTGCAGGCAAGGAAACGAGTCAAAAGCTCACTTCGACAAACAAATGGGCAACTAAATTTCCACTTGAATATGTGATTACTTTTCTCTTTAAAAAGACGCTGAATTTCTTTCCCTTCCCATTTCCATGACGCAACACATTGCTATACTTACGTGACGCTTGCAACACATAACAATACAATTTTCTTTCCTTTCTTTATTCGAAGGAAGGCTTCATAGCAATACTAATTATCGCTTACCTCTTAAAGCTTTTTAAACTCTACGGTAATTTACACAATCAAGTTATAATCGTTATCTTTTCCTGCTTCCCCTGTAACTGTCTACCAAAGTAAAGGAAAAGGTAGGGGTGAGTGGACTGTTGAGGGAAAAGGAGCCTTATCATATCTATTTTTCCTCTAAATGCAAAGACACCCTTGACATATTAAAATTCCTTATATATAAAGCACGACTCATTATCTTCCTTTTTCCTAAGAATGATGAGTAGGGGATGAGTGGGTGAGGAGGAGACTTGTTCTGTTTTATCCTCCTCCTTACACATAAAGACCGCCGGTTAGGTATTCAATTCCTTACAACACGAGACTCATTTAACTGTGCATATTCTACAAGATTTTGTGCCGAAAAAGAGTGGACGATAAACGAGTGGGGGAAGAAGAGGCTTATTCTGTTTTATTTTCTTCCTTAAACACCGTCGTTAAAATAGTGAATTCCTTAAAACACAATTCATGGTATTTTATATTTCCCAGAAGTCTGTGTGTCGAGGCAGAGGGAGAATGGGTGAGTGAAAGAGTGAACTGGAGTTTTATTGTTTCATCCTCTTCCTTAAACACGAAAGACCACCTTTACAATATTCAGTTCTTTAAAACGTGACTCATACATACTTCTACTTGTATACTGAGGCAGATGAACGATGGGGGAGTGAATAGGTGGGCAGAATCCTTATCCTGTTTTTATCCTCCTCCTTAAACACCAAAGACTAACCTAGAAAAGAAGAGAAAAAAAACTCAATCCTGATTTAAATTGCTATAAAAAAACAAAAAAAGTTACGGTATCTGTTTTTCCTTCTATATTTACTCCCTTTATTTTTTTATCTTTTCACCACCACCGCTTACCGACCTCCGTCTGATCCGCCCACCCCCTCCTCCTCCTCCCTACCCTCCATTCCCCCCATCTCGAAACATTCCAGCTAAAATCACAGCCATCAATAAATCCTGAGCGTGAAATTAAATTACCCCAAACTCCCTCTACGGCCGCGCGAGATCACACTCCATTCTACCCAACTGACGAAGCGGCGTAAAAATTAGAGAAGAGGATGAAAAAGTTTAATCTTGTTGATATATTCTCCCCTTTCCACGCTCGCTCTCTCTCTCTCTCTCTCTCTCTCTCTCTCTCTCTCTCTCTACTCGTATCTTTCTCTCTCTCTCTCTCTATTTGGTTCTATCTGGGAATTTCTGTATTTTCTGTTCGCATTTCACCAGGTACAAATAAAATAGAAAACGGGAAAAAAACGCACAAATACATACACACACGCACACTAAAAGAAATGGGAAAATAGAAGGATCTGGCAGACTTTTGAATATATATTTTTCTTCACATCAATAAAAAGAGTATTATTTGCCCAAGTTAAACCCGTTGAAGTGACTGGAAGTAAAGAAGAATAGGAGAGAGGTTGTGAAAAAAAGAGGTGGAGGAGGCCGATGATATGAAAGAGAACGGAAAAGAGGAGGAGGAGGAGGAGGAGAAGGAGGAGGAAGAGGAAGAAAAGGAGAAGGAGAAGGAGAAGAAGGAGAAGGAGAAGAAGAAGAAGAAGAAGAAGACAACAACAACAAAAACAACAACAACAAACAAAACAACAACAAACAAAACAACAACAACAACAATAACAACAACAACAACAACAACCAGAAAAGAAGATGAAAGAAGACGACCTGCCAACCACAGTAAAAGAAGAAAGAGAAGAAAAAAAAGAAGAACAAGAACATAAGGAACACGAAGATGATGAAAGGAAAAGAAAGGAAAACATGCCAGAAGATGAAAAGAACCGCCCGAAGAATGAAAGGCAAGGCAAGCAGGGGTGTCCATTAGAGACGTAAGTGTTGTTTTCCCCACCGCCTGTTGACGACGCAGAGGCGAGGCAGGAAGGCGAGGCGAGGGCCCTCAACAATCCTTGGTGACCGACGACGAGAGCCATTTCAGACAGCAGGTGTGGGTGTGATAGAACAACAGGTGTGTGTGTGTGTGTGTGTGTGTGTGTGTGTGTGTGTGTGTTTACGTACATAGCCTGTCTCGTCTGTTTCTGCCACTTTCATAAAACTCTCTCTCTCTCTCTCTCTCTCTCTCTCTCTCTCTCTCTCTCTCTCTCTCTCTCTCTCTCTCTCTCTCTCTCTCTCTCTCTCTCTCTCACAGTATCAACTCACATAACATACAATCCCCAAGTCGAGAAAGATTCCCCACCATACTGAAAAAGGTAAGATCCAAATTGACTCTCTTCCACCAAGGCTTCCATCCATCGTGTGCTACTATTACGGCACACTCGCTCAGGACGCCGCCTCCTCGACTCGCCTTTTACCGCTCACTCTAATCACGTTGCAGCTACATTTTTTTTTTTTTTCCAATAGCCGAATCTAGTAACGTTTTCTTTCCTTCCCGCTTCAGAGTTGGGTGATTTTTTTTCTTTTTCTTCCTCTCATTCATCAAGGGGTGCTCTCTCTCTCTCTCTCTCTCTCTCTCTCTCTCTCTCTCTCTCTCTCTCTCTCTCTCTCTCTCTCTCTCTCTCTCTCTCTCTCTCTCTCTCTCTTTCTGCAGTGATCCGATGCCTTTATGATATCAGTTCCGCGCTCGTCTGAAACTGTTCACTGACTCATCGTCTTTATTCTCCTCTTTATTCTCCTCTTCCTTCTTCTTCTTCTTCTTCTTCTTCTTCTTCTTCTTCTTCCTCCTATTATTATTATTATTACTACTACTACCACTACTACTACTAATACTACTACTACTACTACTACTACTACTACTACTACTACTACTACTACTACTACTTGTATACTGGAATTCTTGCTTTTATTTTTACCTTTATTCATATTCTTATTCTCATCACCATTATCTCCTCCTCCGCCTCCTCTTCCTCCTCCTTTTTCCTCCTTCTGCCCCTCCTGCGTCATAATCA
Organism: Scylla paramamosain; assembly: GCF_035594125.1. Taxonomy (NCBI): domain Eukaryota; kingdom Metazoa; phylum Arthropoda; class Malacostraca; order Decapoda; family Portunidae; genus Scylla; species Scylla paramamosain. The sequence continues at coordinate 3,860,919 of NC_087177.1, forward strand.
CCAGGTCTTACTGTATGACAAAGGCCCATTCAACCTCCCCCACACATCTACGTCAACTATCCGTCTATTCCAGACCACACGGCATTTATTTTTTCACCTTACCTCTTGATTTGATTTTCTTCTCAGTACATAACGATAAACACAAGCCATCGTAAGCCTTATCTACATGTCACCTTTACAACTACAAGGAAAGGAAGAACAGCAATGTACTGTAGACAAGGCGCTTCTCCAATGCTGAATAATCCTTTTTTTAGTCTGTTCTTAATGGATTGGCACATCAGCCCGTCTTTTTTTCTACCTTTTCATTGCCCTTGGCCAGCGCGTCTCTTACATAATAAAAGAGTCAGAGAATGGATGCCATATGATAAATTACGTGTAGAAAGAATGATGTAATTATTAGGAATCATTAGGAAACTTTGCGTCATCATTACTGTCTAATATTGCACGTACATTTCTTCGCTTTCCGTATACTTAGTATTCCTCGCTCGTCTGTCTGTCTGTCTGTCTGTCTGTCTCGTATTTCGCATTTATCACTTCATTTCACTCGACCTGCAATACCTCAATGAATGATTAAAACTAATCAAACATGGACAAAAGAAAAGAACATTTGTGAAAGAGCAGTAATATAAAGATTTAACAAAACAATCACCGATACATGAAAATAAATAAATAGATAAAAATAAACAGAGATAAATAAAAGTATGAAGAAAATGAATCAGCGAAACAAATTAAAGTGAAGAAATAAAGATAACGATCATTTCCGTAAAAAAAAAAAGAAGGAAAAACGGAAAGAAAGATAAAACAAAGATATTAAAATTCGGACCTTAAAAAAGCGAATCCATAAAAGACGACGCAATATACAATAAATAAAGAAAACACAAAAATGGCTCCAGAACAAATAAAATGATTCAGAGTGCTAAACCAAAACATAAAGGAAAAGGAAACAAGAAAACGTGGAAACAGAGAGAGAGAGAGAGAGAGAGAGAGAGAGAGAGAGAGAGAGAGAGAGAGAGAGAGAGAGAGAGAGAGAGAGAGAGAGAGACAGACCAACACACACCAACTCTCACTTCCTCCTTTTTCCTTCTCTTCTCTCCCATCATTCCTCTCCCTCTCCTCTCTCCCTCCCCCAATTACATTTTTAAATTCCTCATCATTCCCCTTCTTTTCCACTCCCTGCTTTCATTCTTTTTGCATCTACCCTCCGTCCTCCTATTTTTTTTACCTTTCTCTTTTTTTTTCATTATTTATTCCGCCTCTCCTTCTTCTCCCTTTCTTTTCATATGTTCTGTTTCTTAACTTTCCGTCTCCCTGTCTTAGTTCCTTTCCAATCTATCCTTATTCCTTTTTTTTTCTCTCCTTCGTTTCAAGCTTTTTTTTTCTGTTGCGCGTTTTCCACTTTTCTCTGTTCTTCCCGTTTCTGCTTCCTATTTCTCTCACTTCTTTCCTCTCTCATTTCTCTATCTTCCTGCATTTTTTCCACTCCCGCTTTCCTATTCCTACTGCTTCTCTCCCTGTATCTTCTCTCCTTAACTTAGAGTTCTCTAAACCTTTCTAACCATTCATCTTTCTATCAATGAACGCTCTACCTCCCTCTTTCTTTTCCCTTTCCTGTGCCTTCTTCCCTTCCCCTTTACTTCTCCCACCTCATTTCCCACTTTCCGTCTCTCCTTCAATAGTTCTGCTGCCTCCGTGTCTCCTTCCCCTCCCTTTCATTCATCCCTGCCCCCTTTGCCTTCGCCTCGTCTCTCCTCGCCCTTCAAACACAAACATGAAAGTCAAAGTTTGTGCCAATATCCTGTTTTTCCATCACGACTCGCAATAGACAGTGATTCATTGCAAGACAAAAAATAGCCCTGAAATGGGACAGCAAAGTTTACGAGTCTGGGAATCTTGGCTAAATGAAGGATGTGTGTGTGTGTGTGTGTGTGTGTGTGTGTGTGTGTGTGTGTGTGTGTGTGTGTGTGTGTGTGTGTGTGTGTGTGTGTGTGTGTGGTAATATCATATGCAGTTGAATGATCTAACCCATCTCTCTCTCTCTCTCTCTCTCTCTCTCTCTCTCTCTCTCTCTCTCTCTCTCTCTCTCTCTCTCTCTCTCTCTCTCTCTCTCTCTTTCTCGTTTCATCTTCATCTTTTCGTTGTGCTGCTCTCCATCTTTTAAGAATTACCCTCATTTTCCTCTATTCCTGCAAATCCTCTAAATCCCTAATTCCTTCTTTCTACCTCTTGTCTCTCCTTCCTCTGCTCCTCCCCTTTCTCCTCCTCCTCCTTCTCCTCATTCCTCTCCTCCTCCTCCTCCTTCTCTCTTCTCTCATGAATTGGATTAATCATTAAAGGAAGAAATCAGAGAGAGAGAGAGAGAGAGAGAGAGAGAGAGAGAGAGAGAGAGAGAGAGAGAGAGAGAGTAGACATGTGACAGACGGATGGATATGACAACCTACAAATCGACAAAATGGAAATGTGTGTGTGTGTGTGTGTGTGTGTGTGTGTGTGTGTTAGTGGGTGGGTGGGTGTGTACATGGGGTAGTGTTCTGCTAATACAACAACAACAACAACACTAGAATCTGAATATAAACATCAAATCTTCAGTAGTAAAAACATTTTCTGTCAATACTCTGCCCTGGCGAAATTTGTCCTCACTTGATATCCAAAAGTGGCGCAAGGAGGAGGAGGAGGAGGAGGAGGAAGAGGGAAAATGAGACAGAGCGACAGATGGAGAGAAGAGGAGGAGAAGAGAAAATTACTAGCATGATGAAAGATGGAGAAAGATGAGCAAAGAACGCGGAAAGAGAAAAAGAAGAGGAGGATAAAGGAAAAAAAATGCACTTTCTTCTGGTATCAAGAGAGGAAAAAGCGCTGACCTTGGCCTCTGCTGCTGCCTCCACCAGACCATCACCAACACACACCCACCTACACACGCACGCACACCACCCTCAGAACACTACACCCGCCCACCCAGGCATTATTTTCACCGTCAAAACCAGCACGCGGCCCTGGAAAAATGTAATAAAGAAACGCAGCGGTAAAAGAATGCTCTGGACGAAAAATGACACACCACTACACGGCCTGATCCTTCCTCCTCTCTTCATCATCTCACTCTGTAACAAATGATACTTTCTTGCACGTGAAGGACACTCTTAAAAAAATCGCTGGAAAAAAGTAGAAAAATAAGTCATTCATATTGTAAATGTTGTTTTCTTGCTTTGCCTCTACGCTTTGCCTAAAAAAAAAAAATAATAATAATAATAAATAAAATAAATAAATAAATAAATAAATAAATAAATAAATATAAAAATTCCAGCATAAAGTTTTCGAAAATATCAATAGAAAACAATGATATCAAAAATACTGAAACTTTAAATCTATATAATTCCAGGATAGAGTTTTCGAAAATATGAATAGAAGACTATAATATCAAAATACTGAAACTTTAGTAAACTGTAGACACAAATAAACCATTAACATAAACACATGGTATGACTGTTGATATACACCGCTGGAGACCTCGCCTGCGTTAACGTTCACACTGATGTCTTACTAGTGTAGTGGTGGCAATATCGGCTTTGCATCCACTGATATATTTCATTAATCCTTTAGTTCTTATGACAGACTTGAATATTTTCATTATTACTGCCCTCCTACATTTGTAAAATATAATAATATGCTCTAATTGGTAAATCCAAATGATAAAAATAACTAAGCTTTGAATATATGACAGTTTCCAGAGAGTGTTCGGCTTACAATTCAGTAGATTCGTGCAGCTTGCCCGCTTCATCCTTCAGTGAATAGAGTACAGTCACACACACCATTCAGTAACACAGAGGCTATCCAATAACTCACACACTACCTCGGAAGACACATGTACACAGCCAGATAAAGATGCTCTATACCACCTGATTGGATGCTGTGCTCCCTTCACTAACACTGCAATGATCAAACCAAGACGACTTAAATTATACCTTTGTTTTTCATTTGCCTTACTTTTTTTCGAATACATTTGTTACCGTGTGTGTGTGTGTGTGTGTGTGTGTGTGTGTGTGTGTGTGTGTGTGAGGGGGTGGGGAGGAGCTATATTGGTCCTGTACATATCATCATTATGGAGACGCCAGGGTTAGTGCCGGAGCGTGTTTCGTTCCTTCCCCCTCCACGCCCTTTTGTGCGGCCCTGATGGTGATGATGACATATCGATACATTAAATATTCACCGCCTATAGAAATGTATACTCCCAAACTCGATAAGTAAAGCCACCTCACTTACGATAATCGATGGTATTTCGGAGCAGAACTCTCACTTCGGCAATAATCCACAACAGCTTCCCGGCACCACCTGTCACGTGGTAAGTATGGAACTCTAACCAATGTATACAGACTGATTCCATAAATATACAGTAAAAAATAGATTACAAGAATTTTACATGTGGTCCAGTAATAACTATAGTCTCAACTGCACGTAAAAATTTAAAAATAGTGAAATGATAAATCGATGAGCCGGATTCCACAAATTATTATCTGAAAACTGAAACATGAATCAGAGTTTGTCACATAAATATGCAGCAAAAATATGTATGAACATCCTTCCACTCCCCCACCTGATTAGTCAGAAAAAAAAATAAATAAAGAAAGAAAACATTAAAATTTACACTCAATACAGGATGAAATATTTAGTGTACAAGACCCAGGGAGCAGAAGGCAATGTGTCCGGCAGAAAACAAACGGCAGGTACAAGTCGCTGTCCCTCTGATCTGGCTCAATACCAATTCCTGCAGTGTTCGGTGGCTTTTAACTGACCGGACACATCAAAAGTGGTACTGACGCTATTCGCACAAAATCAGGTGACAGAATTTCCTCACACTTTCCGGGAACAATGTGGTGCAGATTCAGAGAAACAGAGAGGTCCCTTCTTGTTCCGAAGATGCATAAATAAGGAATAAGATCATCGTGGAAGTACTTAAACTCTTTACGAGCTTTGAAATCATGAAAGGAACGAAATCTACAGTTTGTTCAGAAAAGAAAAAAACAAACTTTTTTTTTTGGGGGGGTGCTTCTCGTTTCGAATTTCAACCGAATCAACATCACCGAGCGGTTCAAGACGGCAGAAAAGTTTGGTCAGCGAATGTACACACAAATACTGCACTGAGTTGAGGCGCCGCACTCGCTTTCCCCAAGTCTCGAAGCTTCAGTCCCCCTAGCCACAGAACACCACAGCAGAGCCCCGGCAACACCCGTCCGCCACCACAGTCTCCATCCCTCGCATCCCAATACACACTTGTTAACATTTTTTCAATATTAACGATTCAGCGAGAGGCAGAAACTATGCAGTAAAGTTTTTCCAGGGCTCAAACCACACCATGTAGCGGCTTGACAAGGAAGGGGACTCGAGGGAAGGCGAAATGGTTGCCAGGAGTGGTGGGCAGTGGAGGAAAAGAGTAAAAGATAAAAATAGCTAGGATTGATAGGACAAAACTTTTTTATTATTAATAAAATCTTTAAAAGTTATAACATTGTGAGGAGGGGCCTGCTCGACTGGAGGCTGCATCCAATAAAAGTTCCTTGCACTAAAAACTATTGTAACGATCCTACACACTTTCCAAAATTCCCCAACACAATCACTCACTTTACGGTTAGAATTTGTGACAAAAAACCCGCGAGGGAGAGTCTTCCATCCAAGGCCTTGCTGGCACGAAAGACCACAGTGTGTCTGTTTACCTTGATTTCCAAAAGCGGTGTCACTTCACAAGGAAAACAAGTGAGGCATGTACAGAAGAGTAAAATATTATCAGTAAAGATTTAGGGACACGCGTGTTTCAGTAATAATACAAGAGATAAAATACTATTCAACACTTATTCATTAAAGATTTCCATCTACCTTGATATTCAATAACATGTTAAAGAATTAAAACCATTATTAAAAGAGAACATTCATATTTCGTCCTGCACCACCCACCTCACACATACACTACACATTCCCATCACTCAACAAAGCAGCTTGACTATCGGGATTAATAACAGGACGAGAAATTTCCGCCGCCTTAAGCGAAGCCCGAATGTTCATGCTGACCTCGGCTGGACGCGTTTAGTTGGAGCGAAAGGATCTCTAGCCTACGAAACGGTCCACGCCTGAGCGACTTTGGGAATTCTTAATTCACGGCAGCGCTCAAAAGAGAACCAACACTGAGATCGATAAAATAAAGATAATTGAGTGGGCTGCGAGGATTGTATTGGTGCAGGTCAAGGGGAGAGGAAAGGCGAGAGGAAGTTCAGTAAAGGTAAAATGAAGTAATTCCTGAAAACACTTGCAGGACTGCTTGGTGGGGGAGTAAGGAACACTGGTTTAGAACAAAGCAACACAACACTGCAAACTGCTTTATGCCGCACAATTACACAAGGGATAAGGGTTTGGGAGTCGTTTGAACCACACAAATCCACTCCCTTTGTTTTAAGCATGGCCGGCAGTTGGTTCGTCTCATGTCGCCTCTCACCTTCCGCGTGTAAGGGTCACATCACACGCGCCTGTGTTCCCTACGCAAGGAGTGGTTCTGTACGGTGCGCATGAACATCACCAACACTTGCAATCGTACAAGCTGCTGAGGCCCGCGGAAGATTTACAAAGAAGGTGTAAAGGGAAGATAGGAATAATTTCTTGCATAGCATATACGTGAAAAAATTTTACTCATCATCATTATCATTACTGTCATTATCATTACCATTATTATTACTATTACCATTATACTCTCACAAGTAAAACAACCACTTTCAACTCCACATCCAGCATGGACATAAAGCAGCAGACAAAGGCAAAGAGCATGTACGAGCAAAAATTGACGTGTCAGGCGCCACAGAGGTCGTCGTGGGCGTTCTCATCAAACCGTGCACCGATGAGTGTTGCGGGCGTGTTTCGAGGGACGACAAGGATCAATCGACCTAGGATGCAATTCTCACTTGGCAAAGCATACAAACGCCGCCCCTGCCACCCTGCTGAGTCAAGGTACACTTTGATCAATAAGCTGCAGGTATGTACTGTGTCCTTCGTACGTTCGTTAAGGATGACGATAATAGTAATAATAATAATAATAATAATAATAATGGTGATGATGATGATGATGATGATGATGATGATGATGATGATAATAGTAGTAATAGTAGTAGTAGTAGTAGTTTTGGTTGTAGTGAAATTTTAATATGTCAGAAAAACAAAATTATTCTTTACTTGCTTTCATTACGTTCATTCCGTATATTCATAAGATATCATTGTCCTTATCAACATTAGTGGCGTCATATTACTAATATTACTACTACTACTACTACTACTACTACTACTACCACCACCACCACCACCACCACCACCACCACTAGCAATTCTACCATTACCACCACTACCACCAACACTACTACCACTACTAACATATCCGATACTACTACATCTACTACCACAACTACCATCAACACCACTACCAGCCAACCACTAATAGTACTACAAGCTCGAGTCACTCCGACATTTGTTACAGCACAACACTCCAGGAATGCCAAGGCTCCAGGGAATGCTGGTCTGGTCACTGACAAATGATTAGCAATACAGTCTTAGGAGAGAAAGGGGAGGGTGTGCGTCGAGGTGTGGCGGTAGTTGTTGATAATGATGATAGATTATTAATGCAGTAGTGGTTGCAGTAGAGAGCCGCGTAGAAAGACAGATTATTGGTGGTGGTGGAGTGTGAATTTGAATACGTTTGATTAGGTAACGTTAAGGTAGATCACTGCATGTTCTACCTATTTCTACCTATCATCCCTATCCATAAATCCGTCTAATCTTCTCTTAAAGCTCCTAATGTCTTAGCACTAACAACTTGATTACTGAGTCCGTTCCATTCATCTACCACTCTATTTGAGAACCAATTTCTTCCTATCTGTTTCTTAAACCTAAATTTTTCAAGTTTAGAAGTAGATAAGGCATATATTAGATGTTACTGTGCAAGGAGGAAGAAATTTTGTTGTTTTTCGGTTGATTATATTGGTAAAAACAGAAGAAAGTAAAGCCGACACAACGCATTTCCTGTATTCTTAAAACTTGCCATCTGCCATCTTAAAAACCAGTCACAATGCGCGCACACACACACACATACACTCACACACACCATCATTCATAAATTCATCGAAGTTCCTTTTGAAACCACCCATGTTTGCAGTTCCCACACTCTTGCTACATTTCTTCCATTTATCTACAACCTTCTATCCTTCATAAATCAGCTTCTTTCATATTTAGAATCATTTGTACGAGTTTTAACCTATCCCTATAACAAGAAATTCCTGATTTGTATCCTCTTTACTGAGCCCTTTAACCCCATTAAGAGACTTCCATCAAGTTACCTTTCCTAAGCCTTTGGAAGGAATGCAGGTTAATTAAGGTGTAATAACAATCTGCTAAGTTAATCTTCAGTTCCTGGATCATCCTAATCATATTTCCTTGTACACAATAACCATTTTTATAACACGACACCAAATCGCTCAGCATAATCTAAGGCCTAAAAGCAGAAACTAATAAATAAAAAAAAAAGTAAGTGCAATCCTGAAATTAAATCTGTTGATGCTTAATACTTACTCATCTATTTACAAAACAACGTGCTGTGTTTCCTCTGTTACAAGCAGTGATACGCCACTTCCTAGGCCAGGATCGGAGATGCTGCCACTCCTAAGTCTCTTCCTGCGTTCGATCAGTCTAGACACCTGCCCTTTAAGGTGTATTTATTCCAGGTGTTTTATGCCGACGTGAAGACCTCTGCACTCGCTACGTGGAGAATATTGCACTCACCAGGTACGCACAGTCGAGGTCATGAATTAAGCAATATTACGCACCTGTTTCCTGTATTTCGCCTTCTCTCTCTCAATCTTAACTTTTCTAATCTGCTGAGAAATGTTTTTCTGTTTCTCATTTGATAGATTTTAAGTAAATCAGAAGACATCATGATCAGGACAAAGCAGTAAGCGCAGCGGCAATGAGTGTGGCACGTTACTCGATTATCATTTTGTACACTTCATTACTTTCAAAACAGCAACCCTAACCGCCCGGAAACTATATTTCTGTTTTTCAAAATCTTTTATACCCCAGTGTCTCTCTGTCTCATCTCTCCCCCCCCCCCACCCAGGTATTGTAACCCCTTTTCTAAATAAACTGTTCAAACCACCTACGACTGTAGCGCTGGGAATATCGCAAGCTTATGGTTCAAATATTTAGTCACACATGGCAAGATTATGATGAAAATGTCTAATTTTCTATATGCTTAAATACTGAATGAGCTGATAAGGCTATCAAAGAACTTTCTCTCTCTCTCTCTCTCTCTCTCTCTCTCTCTCTCTCTCTCTCTCTCTCTCTCTCTCTCTCTCTCTCTCTCTCTCTCTCTCTCTCTCTCTCTCTCTCTCTCTCTCTCTCTCTCTCTCTCTCTCTCTCTCTCTCCTTCCACGAACCAAGACACACACACACACACACACACACACACACACACACACACACACACACACACACACACACACACACACACACACACACACACATACACACACACAAACGTATTCAGTCGCCACAAACCTTTCAACTCACTCTTCATCAACCATGCCATCAAACTTTCCCTTCACTACCTCACCATAACTCCCTTTTTTTAATACTCTCTCTCTCTCTCTCTCTCTCTCTCTCTCTCTCTCTCTCTCTCTCTCTCTCTCTCTCTCTCTCTCTCTCTCTCTCTCTCTCTCTCTCTTTCTCTCTCTCTTTACCACCAGCGTTTCATTCGACCCGCATCCTGTTTCTTATTCTCCTCACGTCTCTGCAGAACCCCTCCAGCTTCCCCTCTCCCTCTGTCACCTTTCGTTCGCTTCTATAAATCTTGCCATTACTCTGCCTTGCTGTTATCCGTGAGCTGCCAGACTCCTTATCTCGCGCCGAGGGAAGTAATCCAGGGGTCGTCTCTTTGGTCTGCTGGGAAAGGTGGGCGCGGAATAGCACAGGCATAAATAAAGTTGCCTGCCGCGGGAACGTATGGCGAGAGAGAGAGAGAGAGAGAGAGAGAGAGAGAGAGAGAGAGAGGAGAGAGAGAGAGAGAGAGAGAGAGAGAGAGAGAGAGAGAGAGAGAGAGAGAGAGAGAGAGAGAGAGTCAAGAGGAGATGAAAGAGTTGAGACCAGACGAGATGAAGGTATATACTTTAATATGCATGTAATTTTTGCTAGTCAAAGGGAGCCTGGGAGGAGGTCGAGAGTCAGAAGTACAAGTTAAGCTGTGCAAAGCTTCGTGTCTTGGTGGAGGACGGAAGGAAGGAAAGGGATATGTAGGGATGAAGAGTGAAAGATAAGTATCTTTATCCATACGAGAACTACTTATATAATTACCATAACTTCAGCGTACAGGCGTATACAAACATACACCGCATCTATATTTACAGTAACATATGAACACACTAAAAAATAAAATAAAAAACTGTATAAATGAAGATAACACATATGAAACTGGTCATGTTTACGTGCCACATAAACGAAATCATGACACTGGGCAGAGTTACACGAGAACGCTACCTCTCCCACTGATAAACTACCGCAAGCCAGAAACGAATATGCGGCCTTAACACAGCCACGGGTCCTCTAAGGTTAAGACACCGCACGCTTGTAAACACTCACCCATTACTTCTTGTCGTATTTTAGGTTCAACGCTTGATATTGTAGGCTAGTTCCACAGTCATTCTTTCTCTTTCGCTAGCTAACCAATAAAAGCACTCCTGTCGTTATCAGGTTCCACAATCAACTTTTACCGCTGCTTTTAGTTTGGGAGCGTGCAAAAAAACTGGAACTCGTCAGGCAATAGGGCCAATTCCTCTCTTTTTGTAAGGTATCCAACCAAAACGCTTCCCATGTTGGTAAGCTCCCGAATAAATAAGAGGAGTATTTCTTTTCGACAGCTTACGAAGAGACTGCGGAACTTGCCCTGTATCCGTTTTCATTAATGAGGGCAAGATACGGTGAGTTACAGTATGATGGGTTAGGTTAGATTTTTTTCCCTATCTTTTTCACTTTTAAATCTTTCAGCGTCTCCTCCCTTAACGGTAACAGGAGCGTACGTAGGATTGCTGATTCTGCTGCACGTAATTCTATTTTCTTTGATCTACTCTTTTTCTTTCTTTTTTTTCATATCATGCATTACGTTGCCGGCTTAAAGAGACACATTGGTCGTTTGGCAGTAAGGGTCTATGTGTTGTGGACAGAATAGGGAATGTATGCTCTCTCTCTCTCTCTCTCTCAAAAAATAAATAAATAAACAAATAAATACAGATATAAACGAAAGCATAAAGACACATTTACTTATACGTACGCATACATATTTGATAGTTACTGTGTCCCTATCCGTTTAAAATGTGTGCATATAAATGTTTATATAAATGGATGCTGTTTTTTATTTATTTATTTATTTATTTTTATTTTTTTAATGCGTCCACATTCACTCGCTTACTGCGCGTTTGACTCTAAATCCAGGGATCGAGAATTCTCAGGTATACCAACTTTATCTGTCCAATTGCCACTTCATCATATCGTTCTCTCTTTTTCTTCCTCTCTCTTTTATTTTCCTTTCTCGTGTACTCCACAATTCACGATCATTACTGGACCTTCCATAAATGTCACCACTGCTCGTCAATAACCGTGACAACTTTATCAACTTTGACGTGTAACCTTATTTTTTTATGAAGGTGGACACGGGGGAAGTAGAGAGAGAGAGAGAGAGAGAGAGAGAGAGAGAGAGAGAGAGAGAGAGAGAGAGAGAGAGAGAGAGATACATGACAATAGATAACGGAAGATGGTCTGTAACGATAGTATCTATTTACTACTACAAGCGAACAACGTGTGGAAGAACAGAATAAATACAGAAAAAAGGCTCTCTCCCCGCTCACCTCTTCCTCCAGCAACATCTCGACAGGTAAACAGCCGGAAGAGATTACCATGTTCGTATCTCGCAAGAAACGGAGTGCTATAAAAAGAATAAAGGAGAGCACGGTAAGGAATAATGGGACGAAGCGAAGAGATAATGATAAAAGAACAAATCTGGGAAGGACGTCAGAGGTGCTGGGGACAAGAAGGGAGAAGAGGAAAGGTGGAGGAGGAGAGGACTGGTGGGTAACAAGGTGAAAGGGATGAAAGGAGGGATAAAATGAACTAAACAATATGAGTGAGTGTTTGTAAATGGAACAGACATATTATGAGCATTAAAAAAAATTGGCTGATTGATTAACTAATTGACTGAGTGCCTTGGGCTTTACCAATGAGAAGTTAAGTGGTGCAGTTGCCTTATATTCTGAAACACTTCTGCGCCACATCTTCACTACATTGAAAAGGGTTTAGTTGAAGTTAAACTGTCTTTCAAGGGTGTTTTTATGGTTCTAATGACAGATTAACAACATTTCTACATTATTAACAGGAGAAACAACCTTGAGAACCTGGCAAACCATCTCTGCTGCCTTTAAAAATAGCCACGGTGAGAAAAGCAATGCGTTTCTGAATACGAGCCAAGGATTAAAAAATTTGCTAATACTAAACGAAATAAAGTAAAGCCGACCTAGTGATCTGGCTGAGATGGAAGCATTAAACATCAAAAAGATTCTTGGTCCAGCACAAGAATCCAATCTAGTGTAATTCAAAGTACCGCCCTTGGCCGCCCTTTGACCGCGGCGAAGGAAGAGGATTGGAAACAGGGGACTAAAGAGAGCTGAACACCAGGAAGGGAAGACTTGGCTGTGGGAGTACTGGGAATGAGGGAAGTGAGGAAGGGTTACATATACCTCAGCAAAGTGATTCATCAGCGTATGAAAAAAAAAAAAAAAGAAAAAAAAGAGAGAGAAAAGCGGGAGAAGAGGATTGGAAAGAGAAAACTAAAGGGAAATGAAGAGCAGAAATGGAAGAGAGAAGTGAAGTTAAATGATCGATCAGTGTATGGAGGAAGAAAAAAACAAATAAAAGAGGAAAAATTCAACGTAAATTCCACTCAGTATTGTACATTCCACTCACGATGGTTCCCTCGTGACAATTTCACATACCGCTCAATGCTAATTTCCACCAACGTAACATAATAAATCACCACGGCTTTCCTTTTATCTATCAGCCTTCGATGATTTACAAATTCATTCCATTTACCCATTACTTTTAATCGGGTGAAACTTGTTAGCGTAAGATTTGTGGATGGGAACTTGCGGTACCCTATATCTTTTGATTCTAACTTAATATACTTCTTCAGTCACATATATGGCTGTTATAGCATTGTGTACCATGATGTAGGCAGACATGGCAGCCCTTCACCTTGGGAGGCACATGACAATTAGCAAGTGAGGTTATACTTACTGTGAATGCTGTCTGCTTCGCTACATTAAGCTGGTGATTGGCGATTACCCTTCAACTACCTGTAATGGAAAAAAAGGAACCATGAAACAATGTTATTACTATCAGAGAGAGAGAGAGAGAGAGAGAGAGAGAGAGAGAGAGAGAGAGAGAGAGAGAGAGAGAGAACTGAACACATAAATAATCCTTTACCCAATACACAACAAGGAGTACCATACAGCACACCTGAAGCACAACTCCACCTCACCTGCAAACATTCACCCACCATCGACCGCCAGGACATACCAACTCAACACATTCGACCATTACGGCCAAACTTCCGTCACCCAGCGAAAGATTGTACATTCGTCTTCCCCAATGCGATTCACGGTGATCACTTTGGCTCATTTTACTTCCCTGCCTGGTGCGCCCCTCACTGGTATAACATCTCGACTGCAAGCCCCGTGCATGAGTACCACAGGTGTCGGAGTCAATAATGCAACAGTGTCTGCTCAGGTGTGCTATGCTCTGGTCAGGTAAACAAACCCACCTGGATTTTTTTTTTTTTTTTTTTTTTGCGTGTGTGATAAGCGTGTCTTCTATCCAAAGAGAATTCGTTAAAAGCTACGTCACAGTACGAATAAAAACAAGCGGTGGGTGAGTAGTTAAATGGTTAAGTAGTTAAAAAAGCAACAGGTTATCAGTCTCCAACACAGGACGGATGGCAGGTAATAGGTACTTGTAACAAAAGAAGGTCAAAGCAGAACTAGATGTACATCACTCAGGTCTGTGGAATGTGGCGTCAGACTTCTTCGTCCGACACAAAGGTATACATCAGAAAAGTTTTATTCAATCCGGAGATATTTTTAAATGAATGAGAAAAATGTTTATGAATAAATAGATAAGTGAATTCATAAAAGTCTCCACAATTTAATATAAAACTCTTTTTATGGACTTCAAATATTAACACCTGAGTCTCGTGTCACCTATGTCCAATCGAGAAACGTTTTGGAGCGAGTGACAAAAAACTAAATGAATTCATTTAAAAATATAAAAAGTAAAGCAAAAAAGTCTTCCCGATTTAATATATATTTCTCTTTGTAGACTTTAAATATTAACACCTGAGTCTCATGACACCTTTGCCAATCAAGAAGCATTTCAAAGCCAGTGATAATGAAAAAAATAAATAAATAAATGGGTCAGATAAATAATGAAAGTTGAAGCGCTTTTAATTCGACACATCACTTTCGCTAACTCAAAAAACAAATTATACTAAAGTCGCATGTTACCTATGCTTACCATCAAAACGTTTTTTTTTTTTTTTTTCGGGTAAATATCACAATCAAAAGTCTGAATAATTAAAAAGAAAAAAAGAAAAAAGTTCCCTGTCTGCTCTACATACATATCCTCTCTTTGCAGTCAGAAAAAATAAAATAACCAGCAATCTGTTGTCACCTGCGCTTGAGGGAGGTCCTGCGTCAAGGTATTTTAATGATAAAGGACGCCGTTTATTATTCACACACAAGAGAGCGACACGGGAGCTGAAAAAAAAAATGTGAAAATATTCCTGTTAAAGTTACCGACTTAAACACACAAATCAGACAACTCTCCACAATACATGTAAAACTTTTCTATTGATTGTTAGTGACTGCAGACCTCTCATCTCAGGTTTTGGTGTATTTTGTATTCATGCCAAAGAAACAATGCGAACCAAGAAGTTATGTAGACAGAGAGGAATGGTGACACTTAAATACTGTAGACCAAACAGTACCGCTCTTTCACAACTCAGGCTAAAAAAAAAAAAAAAAAAAAAAAATCACATCCAAGAACGATTCAATCATCAATTTATGACAAACCAGAATCTTCATAACATCGAGGAACAATTTAGTTCTGAAATACATTACCACAAAAAAAAAATCACATCCAAAAATGACCAATAAAATAAAAAAATAAAAAATACAAAAATACTAAGAAACTTCTCTCAACAAAAGGTCAGTATCAGAGAAGGTAAAGAGGAGCTATAGGTCACGGGAGACAGCTAACAGATAGATTCAACAATGCAAAGAATTCGTGCATATCTAACCAACACGAGACTTGAATCCTAAAGCGGTGAGTGACGAGGAAGGGACAGGAGTAAGTAAAGACCTAAGAGATGGTAGAGAGGAGAAAGGACATAAACAGGAATTAGAGTGTAGTTTAGGATTACATTAATAACACTGAAATACATCACAAGTAGCCTTCATTATTCATTTCCCTCTCCCGTCTGCTTCCCTCTTTACCTTCCTGAGTTCCTGCTACCTGCTCCCCTTTCTTCTCCCTTCTTCCCTCGTCCTCCTTCCCTTCAAATCTCTCACATTCAACTTTACATAACAGAAAAGTTAAATGAATGTGGTGGAGGGTGACGCACGCCCGTATGTGTGTGTGTGTGTGTGTGTGTGTGTGTGTGTGTGTGTGTGTGTGTGTGTGTGTGTGTTTTAATGTTATAAAAATTTTTAAAATTAAATTATAATTCATATGTCTGCTTCTTGCTGCTACTACTACTACTGTTACTACTACAACTTATACTATTGTTATTACTGCTGCTGCTGCTGCTGCTGCTGCTGCTGCTGCTGCTGCTACTACTACTACTACTATTATCTCTTCTAATACTGCTACCATTACTATTTTTACTACTGCTACTGCTGCTGCTACTACTACCACTACTGCTACTACTACCACTACTGCTACTACTACTACTATTACTACTACTACTACTACAACTGAGTCTTCATCCCATTTGTGGGCAGCGTGTGCCATAAAAATGGGGACACCAACGCGGCGTAACTTGTCGCCTCGTCCCCTCAAGACACGCGTCGCGGGGAGATTGTATTCAAGATCTGACGCGGCAAATGTTGAAATCTAGAACCATCTTGATTGGCGTGTGGATGGACGTGTGGTAAACTCACTGGCCTTTTACATTTTGTTTGGTTGTTGATATCACTCTTTCTCTGTCTCTTCATACACAAGAAGGTTTAAAAGAGATTCTTGCTGCATTTTTCTCTTTGAAGTCCTTTTTGTTTTTTGTTTTTTTGTTTATGCACGCTACAGTATCACAATATTGCGGCGACATAAGTCAATCATTCAGTTATTTATTTATTTTTTTTATTTTTTTTTTATTTATTTCTTTTTGAGTGTATGTTGAAAATTCCAAAGTTAGTCACGTTCGCAGTACTATTCATTCGCTATGTCAACCATAATGATTGAATTTCCAATACATTAATCAAACAACAGATTTATAAGACTTAGTAAATACTCGAAATAAAAGCAGACCACGACCACACTTCTGTCTCCCTAATGCTTCACCTCTCCATCTCCAGACCTTCTTGTCCTTTCTCTCTCTCGTCTTTCCCCGCACACATAGCAACAGTAAGGCGGCAGACAGGGACAAATAAGTGTATAGATCTGGCCAATTTCCCTTCTGCATTAGCGCGGCCCGTCGGGAAGGAGCGGTTCTCACAAGGAGCAATGGATGGCACGCCTCCCGCCCTGTAACAAGCGTCCTCCGTCACCGCCAGAGGGAGCGCCTGGGCCGCCTCGCCGGGACAACGTCGGAATGGGGTGCGTTTGTCATCTCGTGCTTCCTATTTTTGGAGTTTTGTGAGGTAGTCTCGCGGGACGGCGCCGCTTCCGCGTTTACAGCCGCTGCTAAAAAAAACGCCACGCTTTACTGAAATGTCTCTGGGAATTGATGTGTGTGTGTGTGTGTGTGTGTGTGTATATATATATATATATATATATATATATATATATATATATATATATATATATATATATATATATATATATATATATATATATATATATATATATATATATATATACACGGTCCTGAAATTAATGATGTTTTATTGTTTTATGTTCACATGCTTGTTTTCCCTCAGCCTCCTCCATTCTCTCTCTCTCTCTCTCTCTCTCTCTCTCTCTCTCTCTCTCTCTCTCTCTCTCTCTCTCTCTCTCTCTCTCTCTCACCTTTGAAGACCCAAACATTCTGGCTGCAAGACAGAGGCACATAACCAGTTTGAAATGAAACACTTAAAGCAAGAAGTAGAACATTATAATCTACCAACATTCACTTGCTTGGAAGAAGTATGAGTGAGAAGGAGCCGGCACTGCTCACGACGAACTGCAGAGGCTCCTGTTGCTAAGGTGGTCTGTTTTAGCGGGCGTTGATTAACTCCCGCAACGCCAGGCAGTACCCGCCCCCTTCCGCCTTCCACTCATTCTCCTCAGGCTTCCCTCCTCTCCACTTCCTCGAACCTTCCCTCACAACGGCATCCGCTTCACTCCCTGCTTCACCCCTTCTTGTCTTGCTCGCCGCACAAGAGAGAGGCGTAATGCAAGTCAACTCATAACATTCCTTTAGCCTCGGGGGAACGGGACAGCATCTTAATGTATGAACAAAGAACAGACACATAGATGGAGGTTTTTTAATATGATTTTAGCTCATAATAGTCCTGAGTTCTTTCCTCCACACAATATGACTTGTCCTTTTTATTTTCAAACATCAGTGGTGTAGATCGACCGAAAGTCCCGTAATTCAAACATCATGCAGATGGAAAATAATTAACTTGGGATGAGTCACGCAGATCAGTCAGGAACTTGCACTGCCCGTAAGGTGTTCAAGAGGTGTTCTTCGCTTTGTCATGTGAAGCACACAGCCACTAACAGGCAAGAGAAGGTGACACTGCTGCAAATGTCCGGAAAGTTCCTCACATGAAAACAAAGACCTATTCTTACTGCCTTACTTGACGAGAGAGAGAGAGAGAGAGAGAGAGAGAGAGAGAGAGAGAGAGAGAGAGAGAGAGAGAGAGAGAGAGAGAGGAGGAACCGGGGAGAAGCTGAATGACACACGACATAAATCTCCCAGCACCGAACAATACCCTTCAGCCCACGCTCCTCCTGATGGATGGATTTTAATACGCACATAACGTCAAACACACCACACACCTGCCTTTATGAATGCATTCGTTCGTTCCTCTTAACAAACGAACGAACGAAAAGTAACATACGAGCATTTCTACCATGAAGCAAATCGACCCAAATAAACAAAGAGATAAGGTGAAAAATATAAGAAACTCTGTACTTTATTTATCCTCGTCACCTCTGTCCTTCCTTTCCTCCCCTGGCCGCTCACCCTTCAAAAGCTGCCTTCGAAATTATTTTTAACACATCAGTCTTATTACACTTTCCCTCTCCCTTTGATTCCCTCTCCTACGTCCCTTCTGATCCTTTCTCCGCACGCCACTTCAGATTCCCCGAGCTTCCCCTCTCCCGGCGTCACCTTTCGTTCGCATCCATGAATCTCGCCATTACTCTGCCTTACTGTTATCTGGAAGCTGCCAGGCTCCTTATCTTTCACCGAGGGAGGTAATCCTGGGGTCGTCTCGTGCCTCAGCAGCTTTGCCCAGCGGGGAGAGTGGCGGGGAGAGATGCAGAAGGGAGTTACGAAGCAGGGGAAAGAAGGCGGGTTGAGGCTAGCTGGGAGGGACAAGGAGTGAAAGTGCTTCAAGTGACACAAAGGGCTGGGCGAAGACAAGACAGAGAAGGGTACACAAAAGAATATATGGAGGGCAGGGGAGCTATCTAGAGCAGGGAAGTTGACGAAGAGGCGAGATCAAAGAAGAGCAGGGACGAGTGATGTTAGCAAGACTTCACGGAGGAGGTACAGTACGCTTCGGCTGGCTGAGAAAGGAAGGGTGGCGGTGGTGGTGGTGGTGGTGGTGGTGCTTGCAGGAATAGTTGTGTAGTTGTAGTGGTGGTAAAAGCGGCAGTAGTGGTAGTAGTTGTGGTAATGGTGGTATTTAGTGGTAATAATGGCAAAAGTAACGGTGGTGATGGTTGTAGCGGTGGCAGTAGTAGTAGTAGTAGTGGTGGTGGTGGTGGTGGTGGTGGTGGTGGTGGAGAGAAATACAAGAAAGACAGGGAAGCGTGAGAAGTAGCTACATGAAAAAAGATGATATTACAAAAGCAATTGACGCATCGATGCTTAAAGTGGTCATACTTTTTGCACGTGTGGCACCGAACACTAAAAACACATTTATGAAAACTAACAATTCTGCGAAAGGGGAAAAAAATACATACGCGTTTTGTGTTCCACTTAAAATACGGGGAATGAATTTTGCCTGAAGGGAACAAAAACAACTTCGTCGATTATTTAATTCCACCCGATAACTGAAACTTTTGTTGACCACACTGGAATATTATTATTATTAAAAAAAAAAAAAAACATTGTTCGAGATGAGAAAGAAAAAGCAGATAAAGATTAAAGTAAAAAGGGAAATTTAATTCAAAAGAAAAATGCATCAGAAGAGTGGAGGTGAAAATAAAAACAATATAGAGATTAAAAGGTAAGTCGAAGATTGACTCGAGCGTGCAAGTAAAAACAAAACGAAAAAAAAAAAAAACACGCCTTAACGTATTCAGACGATTACAAAAGAGAAAGGCCACATCGAATGACACAGCAACACAACAAACTCGTACACAAAGAATTAAATAATGACAAACTGAATCAATCACAACACACCTGGAAACACGACAATAAAAAAAATATACGAATGAATCACAAAAGGCGTAATACACACCGATCAGAAGTGTTGCCTCCCCCTCTGAGCCCCTGAGCCGAGAGACACGGTCCTGAAGCACCTGGCCAGACACACGCCGCCCATCCCGGAGCTTGACTTTTCAGGGGAGGATTCAACCATAACCCATAAGACCCCAACCACCACCCCCAGGAGGACCGCCTGGCACTCCAGTCCCCGGGGAGACAAACAGAGACATTTACTGACCCGGAGACGACCCACACACCCCCATGGGAGCAGGAAGACTGACGGGAAGCCTCTTAAAGGATCTTCATGGTGAGGGTTCTTTGCCCTGCACATTCCTCCCCTCCGTCTCTCCCACCACACTGATCCAGGCAATTTCCAGTCCTCTCTGTTTTCCAGCTGCACCAGAAATTTGCATATTGCTGTTTTATTCTTTATCTGAGAAGCCCCAGCATGACGGGTTCCTGTTTACCTTGCAGCGCCGTGTCGAGGTGATCCAAAGGTGAAGTGACTTGCTAATATATCTGTAGTGACATGCTTGTTTCCGCAGTTCTGGTTTTTCTTGGGGAAACACTATTTGCATCGACATCATTCAGTCTACTTTTCACTGATGCGCAGCTCTTTCTCTCTTTCCGCTGCCTGGGTACTTGGTCACCTCGTGCTTCAGCTTTGTTAAACTACACAAGAAGATTAAATGCGTGTGGGAAAGCGCGCCCACAGCCCTATTTGCACGTGTGGCACAGTGAATAGCAATACTCGGCCTGAAATATTAATCAGAGAAGACAGCGAATAAATCAAATACCAAGACCAGAAACCGACCAAATTTATGTCATGAAATTAGGTGAAGATAACTATGGACTTCCCTCTGTCTGCCACCGAGGACTTTATCAGATAGAGTGTCTTAAGGGGGCTCAGCGTGGACGGAAACCTCTCTCTCTCACGCACATACTTACAACACTAACGAGTCATAATCGCACAATCAGTCATCAACATTGTCATCGTCACATAATGCAAAAGGGAAAAGTGCGGGAAAGACACAACCAGCAGCGTGTGTCGCAAAGCAAAGCCACAAAACACCACCACACCCCTATACTCACTGCGTCACCTCACCAGGGCCACAGAGGTGCTCATCCATTCAACAGGCCATCCAGGTGTTACCCACAAGCACTTCACAACCACGAGGGTGAAGAGCGAGCGCCACATCAACCAGCAGCATAAAAAGAAGGAATAATTAAAGCACCTGTTCCGAGAATGCCTCACACGTACTTGGTTTGTAATGTGAGGCTCAGGGGCAGGTTAGACTTGCGCTCTGTTTGTGTGAGAGGAAATGGAAGATGGAACAGTAGATAACTCACAGATATTTGTTGCGTTTTTATTAGGTTAGGTTAGGTTAGGTTAGGTTAGGTTTAGGTTAGGTTAGGCTGGGTTAGGTTGTAGTTACGTTATGTTAGGTTAGGTTAGGTTAAGTTAGGTTAGGTTTGGGTTGGGTTAGGTTAGGTTAGGTTAGGCTGGGTTAGGTTATAGTTACGTTAGGTTAGGTTAAGTTAGGTTAGGTTATAGTTACGATTAATTTACGTTCTCGTCGACTTTTGTAGGAGGAAATATGAGTAAATGTCTCTTATGTTTGATTGGTTAATTTATCTGCTGTCTATCTACCAGTTTCAATAAGAACAAATAGTCGACAGCGAAGAGAAATGAGTTAGGTTAGGTTATATGCTTTCTCCCAATTTACAAGAGAGGAAACAGAAGACGAGGAGATGTTCGTGATAGTCTGTGAGGTGGAAATGAACTGGGAACATTAGTCTAAACTGTAACAGATGCGAGGGAAGAACATTCGCCGCCCGCTGAATACGACAAGCAAGTACTTATTTACTCTGAAACGTTAGCTGCTCTCTCACCGGTTAAAGCCACACTTTGCGTCCCACTAACTTTGTGCCAAATAAACTTCTGAAGCACGCGCCAACTCACGCCTGTATACACGCACGTACCAGTAAGTCTGCAAAGGCATACCCATGTAATGCGCACACACAAACCCCACAAAGTCTCTCTCTCTCTCTCTCTCTCTCTCTCTCTCTCTCTCTCTCTCTCTCTCTCTCTCTCTCTCTCTCGTAATACAATTCCCCCACGTGCGGTTCTCTTTCCCTCGCCAATACCGCGTCGCAGCATCAAGTCAATTCACCATCGGGACAGCTCCGGCCACAGACCAGGAAAAACAACAAGTCAAATTCACTTCGGTTGGTTTTCCAGCGAGTTCTCTGCTCTGACGGACAATGAGCCTTCGGGCCACCGCTGCGTGCTGGAAAAAGAACAGCAGAACGCACGGAAAAAGTGTACCGACTCTTACAATATGGAAATAGAAGACGAAAAAAACTTGCAAGAAACAACGGATGTCACTGAAGTTATTGTTTGTCTATTTTTCTCAACTTTTTTTTTTTTTTGCTACTAGATATAAAATTCCTCCATTCGTTTACCTTTTCTGTACAACTTTCCACCGCTACATACACAAAAAAATCCCTTTACCCGACATACAAGCTGCACGTACAGATATATAGCATTTAACTTTTCTATACCAAACTAAACTGTCTATCGCTGTGAATTCCTAAACATACAATAGCAAGCGGTAAGCGGGCGGGAGAAGCGGCCATAATCGCCACAAGGGCCGTTCAAGGACAGTGTTAGGGAGGCAGCAGCGGCCCGGAGGCGACACAAGGCAGGCATACGCGGCGGCTTCAGGCACTCTGATATTGGCGTTTTTTCCCTTTTGAGTGACCAGTTTCTTTTTTATTGCTCGCGAGTAACTGCTTTCGAGACACCAAGCGACGCCCTCCCATGTCCGAGCATCATTCAGCGTCGTCCCTTCAGACAAAGAGACTCCAGAGGCCGTCACAAGAGCGACATGAAGGCGACAGTCAGTCTGTAAGAGAAGGCAAGGAAAGGGAGGAGGAGGAGGAGGAGGAGGAGGCACAGATCGTTGGCAAAGGTCCAAGGTATTTCTCCTCCTCCTCCTCCTTCTCCTCCTCCTCCTCCTCCTCCTCCTCCTCTTCCTCCTCCTCCTCTTACTCTTTCTCGTTTTCTCCTTGTTCTCTTTCTCTTCTTTCCGTTGCTACTTCTATTTCTGTGCCCTTATCTGCTCACATCCTCTTCTTTTTCCTCCTCCTCCTCCTCTTCCTCCCATTCGTACCTCCTCTTACTCTTCCTCCTCCTCCAGCCTCGAGGACCCGCTTCGTAAGTCACCGACGCAGAATTGTCCAGGACGCTTAAGGAGCCTCTTACTGGCGAAGGATCAGGAACACGGAGCAATGACACACCACGCCCGGGTTCTCCTCTCCTCCCGAACCTTACATTGCCCAGACACACCGGAAGAAAATTCGCTCTCCCTCACGGCATTTTAAATAACCGAGAGGCGCACGGAAGACACTCAGAAAGACCAGGGACAAATTTTCAGATGCTAAGAAGGCTGGAAGAGCAAAGGTGGAATCAGAGGAGTATATAACCTTGGGAAGGATTTAGGGAGACAGGAGGGGATGTGGGGGAGCGTCAAGACTTCGGGAGATGCAGGGGATGGCGGTGCGTCGAGGTGTTCGGAGGAGACACGGAGTTGTTCTGGAATATTTGTAGGCGCCTGAAGACGATGGAACCAATGCAGCTCCTCCGCCTGAATGATGGCCGCGGCAGAACGGAGGAACCAGTGTGTGACGCATGGCTGGAAAGATTTTACAGTAACCACGCAAGGTAGAAAGTATTACACCAACAATCCTTTAACCTGAGTCCATTTATTAAAAAGTTACATTCTTGCCATATATACTTGATCATTCACTACAAAACAGTGTGTGGTAGTGACGTATTTGTATGAGAACACCCTGACAACCACATGACACCCTCTCCTTGCCACGTGCAGCAGCCACCGTGACTCATTCCCAGATTGCTTTAAAGACGTCACTGAACATTTAACAAGAAGAAGCAGGGTCATAAATTCCGTGTCAGTGCTTCCAGCCAAACAGGCAATACAGCTGCACAGATTACAGAGAAGTTAAATGAGTCTTGTGCTTCTTCATGGAAGCAGTGACTGTCTGCAGCACAGTCTGTTGTCTCTTCATCTTTACTCGACAATTTCTTTAAGTTTCTTTGATCTCTCTCTCTCTCTCTCTCTCTCTCTCTCTCTCTCTCTCTCTCTCTCTCTCTCTCTCTCTCTCTCTCTGTGTGTGTGTGTGTGTGTGTGTGTGTGTGTGTGTGTGTATATCTTTCTATTTATATATATATATATATATATATATATATATATATATATATATATATATATATATATATATATATATATATATATATATATATATATATGGTAAAATGAAGTAGTGACGTCCAGACGCATTCATTCACTGGGAGCAAAAAACCGTTATTATGACACAAGCGTCCAATCTAATGAGCCATTCCTCGGAGTAAAGGGGCACAAAGAGCTTTTAAGCAGAGAAAAAAATATGAGTGAGTGAGGGAGCGAGGAAAAAAACAAAGAAGAGAAAGAGGGGAAGGAGGAAGCAGAATGCCTCTGTCCGCCATTAAAACAGCAAAGTAATTATGACCTACATTAGCGTCAAGAACACAGGAGAAATTAAGGTTATTACTGCAGACACGAGAGTCACTCAAAACGGGTCGCGGGGGTCACGGCGCCATAAACGCGGTGACCTGCAGCCCTGAAGGAGGTCACTATTTTTCCGAACCGGAGAACAGAAAGGGCGTATAAAATGGAGTGTCAAATAACTCTTCCCAATCATACATTGCGGGAAAAATACTGCCGTAACCTCGGCGACATATATCTGAGGACAAATTCTGCCTGTCGGGAAACACTGCAGCTGTGGGTCCTGGGAGCAGCGGCCAGATAAGACTCAATGCAGCGTGCTCCTCACATACTGGAGCGCCCCCTAACACGAGGCGACCAGTACGGAGGGCGCCCGTGTTCACAGTGTTCTGAAGACTTGTTCAACTGAGAGAGAGAGAGAGAGAGAGAGAGAGAGAGAGAGAGAGAGAGGGCACTGTATAAGGATGGACCAACTCCCTGTTAAAACTCTACGGTGTTCCAGGAAGTAGTTTTGCATAAATCAGGCGGCGCGAGGTGGCCAGAAGTGGCTTTCGTGGGGTGACTATAAAGCGGAAAGTTAAGATACCGCCAAAATCCGTCCCGCCATCACTTCACACGCTTAAAAAAACAAAACGCCAAAACTTCCTCTGGAGCGGGTGGTCACAGAGGCTAGGTTGGTGTGGAGCCTCCCCAACCTATAATGGCGAGGTAAAAAGCCATCTGGATATTATGATGTTGTGCGGGAAGACGGCGGTGTCCTTGGCCGCTCATAATACTACAACTTTGCACGATTCACCGGAGGTCTCGGCCGCTGATCTTCCACAGCTTAGCGAGGGAGGGAGCGCTGCGGCTGGGTGTGTTCCTCCTTGCGTTATATTTCCTCTGTGAAGCAAATAATACTGACTTGTGCATTTATGTTGCCATGGGAAGCAAAACTGACCATTTACAACATTCGCGCTAAATCAGTATTTGTTAAGATTGCGACAGGCGACTCTTAAGCTCGTTTAGGAGATGCAGGAATTAATACTTACTTGAAATATTCTTCATGTAAAAGTTTGCATATATGGAGCATGAAAATATATAATCAAATGCGTATATACTGAAGAAAATATACGAATCCATTCATAATTCTCCCAAGATTAAGTACAAATGGAATTAGAGTATCTTAATCTACCGAGCAATTATACATTTGTTTTTCGGTAATATCAATAAAGGGGTTCTCTCTCTCTCTCTCTCTCTCTCTCTCTCTCTCTCTCTCTCTCTCTCTCTCTCTCTCTCTCTCTCTCTCTCTCTCTCTCTCTCTCTCTCCGCGACGAACGCCTCCCCCCTTTTTCAGCTTATCTTCCTCTAAAATTGCTTTTCCTCTTGGTGGGGAAGAATGAGGGTGATCTTATCCCTTGCCCAGCCCGATATCGAGGCCGTGGGGATGCGGGCCTCGGCTATGAATAGATATGGAAACTCCGGAAAGTTATCTTTCTCTTTTACGCCGTTTAAGAAATTCTCCCTTAAATTTAAGCCATCGGGAAATTAACTGATGAAGCAGCATTAGAATGGAGACCTCGAATAGTCATCTTATACGTAATATAACTGCATAAAGAAGCACCTGACTGTAGTACATTTGACTGGGACAAGTAAATGAACGGAGATAAACGACAATTTACATAGTACTTGTGTTTCATGTACGTATAGCAAACACCTGACACTGACACCTGACACTGCAGCTCAACCTGGGTCTTCTGGCTCCTTCCTTGGATATTACGGCTCCCTCCGCCTCGGATATTGGTGTTGACTCTGGGCATCTTGTGGTTCCCTTATGGGATATTGTGCCTCAGGGGATCGTTTGGCTCCCACTTTAGAAAATGTGGCTCCCTCGGCATGTTGTGGCTCCCTCCTTGGATATTACGGTTCCTTCTGAAGATCTTGTGGCTCCCTCCTTGGACAATGCAACTTCCTCCGAGCATCTTGTGGTTTCCTTTCGGATATCAAGATTCCTTACGAGAATTTTGCGGTTCCTTATGGTGGTTCTGTGGATCCCTCATTACATACTGCGGTTCCCTCCGGGCATCCTGCGGCTCCCTTCTTTGATATTGTTGTTCTCTCTTTGAAGATCGTGGCTCCCTTCAGTGATATGACTCGTATTTCATGTGATCACGTGGATCTTGGGGTTCCCTCCGCCTGCTCGTATGGCTTGTATGGCTCACGGCCTTCTCTTCACCCTGTCCTGTGATTCTAAGGTAATATTCTTCACCATAACCACTGTCACTACCAACACCACGTACGTATCAATATTCTAACAAATTAATTCAGTTCCATCAGTAAGGGTGAAGGGAAAAATTTAGTCATAAACGCTTTTCCTCTCAGAGTGATGACCTTGTGTAGGATGTGCCTTGACCTACTTTTGCCTGATGGAGGAGAACGAACAGCGCCAGAAAGTGAGAAGAGGGCATCGAAGTAAGAGAACCATTTGTGTGTGTGAGCTGTGTGTGTAACGATACTGGAAGACCTGGTGTGACTTAAGTACTCTCTCTCTCTCTCTCTCTCTCTCTCTCTCTCTCTCTCTCTCTCTCTCTCTCTCTCTCTCTCTCTCTCTCTCTCTCGCACACAATACCATGACCACCTCAACTTAAGCAACCCAAGTGGACAGACTTCATACGGCTCTATATAAAAGCAACATTTGAAGAGGAAAACAATGAAAGCCACTCCATAAAGACTAAATACGAAGAATAGTAAAAAAAAAAACAACACACGGCATTTAATCTTTTATTACCTTTGTTTTACCAGTCTTCAGCAGTTCCACAGAAATATACACAAAACACATACACACTTCACAGAAAAGCTTGAGGGTACGAGGACGGGGAGGGAGGAGGGGCTGAAAAGGTGGAAGAGGACGAGGACAGAGGGATATGTCAGGAGGAGGAGGAGGAAGAGAGAGAGAGAGAGAGAGGGAGGAGGGGGAGGAGGGAGACAGACACTCAAAATGCCATTACGTGCTTTAGCCCAAGCCCAGGGAGGGAGGGGAGGGAGGGGCCAGGGAAGGGGGTGCGTTTAGCGAATGTTTAGCATAATAAGGGTCTCGCTATGCCATTAAGAGCAGGAACATTAGCTATCCAGGTGAATATTACGTGGCTATTATCAGGGTTTTATGGGCAGGCGTGGGGATCGTCGCGCCCTTGTTGTTGTGTGGAGGGGATGGCTGGCAGGGCAGGGGGGAACGGGGCGGGGAGTCAGGGAGAGTAGGGGAGAGTAGGGGAGAGGAAAAGTAGGTGGTTATCTTACTTCTGGTGGAGGAAGGTGACTTTGTACTGCAGGGTGAATATTTTGAGGGTTATGTCCACGCACCTCTCTCTCTCTCTCTCTCTCTCTCTCTCTCTCTCTCTCTCTCTCTCTCTCTCTCTCTCTCTAGCTGGCATCGTCCCTTTCTCGTTAACAGAAATGATACAAACGACTGTCCTCTTTCCTCTCTCTTCCCTGCACACGCACTTTTCCTCTTCCTCCTCCTCCTCCTCCTCCTCCTCCTTCTCCTGCTATTCACTGTATTGTGCCATGATCTTCCCGCCACTCTTGTCCCTCTGCAATCATACCATCTTCCTTTCATCATAATATTTAATTCTTCAAGTCATTTTTCTACTGTTTTTATCACGTAGCATTTTTTAAACCCAGCAGCAATCCTTTCTTCTTCACTCGAATGTTATTAATTTTTTAGCTAATTTTTTTTTTCTTGTCTCATTCTCTATCCTTTTTTCCTTTCCCTTCTTCTTCTTCTTCTTCTTGTTCCTCCTCCTCCTCCTCCTCTTCTTTCTCCCCTCCCCCCAATCTCTTATATCTCTGTAATCTTTCCGGTGTCTTTTTATACCTCTTCCTCTTTCCATCTCCGTCTCATCCAGTATTTTGTCCGGGAAAGTTATTTTTCATCTCTTTCAGTTTCTTGAACCCTTGTCTCTCTCTCTCTCTCTCTCTCTCTCTCTCTCTCTCTCTCTCTCTCTCTCTCTCTCTCTCTCTCTCTCTCTCTCTCTCTCTCTCTCTCTCTCTCTCTCTCTCTCTCTCTCTCTCTCTCTCTCTCTCTCTCTCTCTCTCTCTCTCTCTCTCTCTCTCTCTCTCTCGTCTTCATCGCCGCAAGGGGAGTGGCGGTTCTTAGTTCCCTCGCAGTTTTGGGTCTAGCACTTTTACTGTGGATATTACTCAAGCCTGAACTTTATTTTTTCCGCCACCTCTCTCTCTCTCTCTCTCTCTCTCTCTCTCTCTCTCTCTCTCTCTCTCTCTCTCTCTGCTTAGAAATACATAGTAGTAATAACGTGGTAGTCTTGAGAATCTTGACAAGGAGGGAAGCCAAAAGAATAATACTAATGCTGCTGCTGCTGCTGCTGCTGCTGAGACTTATGGTGGTAAGTCTACAAAAATACACATAAATCCTACATTCTTTCTTTTTACCATATCTCTCTCTCGCTCCCGCGCCTCCCCTCCTTCCTCTCTCTCTCTCTCTTTCCCTATAATGCTTTTCAGGCTCCCTCGCTTCTTCCCCTTTTCTCATGGATGAAGAAAAATACAGTTTCCTCTTCCCTCCAGCCTCCCTCCCTTCCTTCCCCACTGAGACTTGAATCCATCAGTAATCCCAACCATTGAGGTCAACTCCATCAATAATGTTGGGGCCAGCAGACAGCGGCGATTGATGAGGGAAAGAATAATACGAAGGTAGGGAAGGAAGGAGGCAGGGAGACGGGCTAGGATGGGGGATAGGATAAGAGATGATGGTAAAAGAGGCACTGGGTAGGAAAGGAGAATAACAAGTAAGAAGAGGTGGAAACAGTGAACGATGAAGGAAGGCAAGAGGATAACAAACAGGAGAGGGAGAGAGAGAGAAAGAAGAAAACTGTAAAGAGAAGGATAGAGAAAAAGGAAGAGGGATATGGGAAGGACAACGAAAGCAGTGTGTGGGATAAAGGAGAATAACAAACAAAGAAGAGAGAGAGGGAGAGGAAGAAAACAGTAAAAAAGGAAGGTAGAGAAAAAGGGAAGGGAGATATGGGAAGAAGGACAAGGAAAACTGTTTGTAGGAAAAGGAGAGAAGGGAGGAAAGTTGGAAGGGGCACACAGGAAGATACGAGGCAGGGAGTGGGGCGTACGAAGAGGAACAAACAGGAAGAGGCGGAGGGGGAAAGAAAAGCAGGAAGGAGGGAGATAGAAGATTGTAGGAACGTATAGTGAATATATAACGAAGACCAGAAATGCCACACTGGAAAAAAATATATATCGCAAGGAACTAAAATAAAAAGGAAAATAAAGAGGACATAATAAAAAAGAATATAGCAAAATAAGATGAAGGGAATTTAATGATCAGCGGGGAAAAGAGGAAAAAAAGTTAAAGGAGAAGAAAAGGAGAAAGGAAGGAAGGAAACAGAAGTAAGGAGGAGAGAAGTTAAACACATATTGAACGAGAGGGAAAAAGAAAGGAAGATGATGGAAGATGAAAGGAAAGAGGCAAAAACCGCGTTGAAGAAGGGGAGAAAGGAGAAGAAATGGGGAGGAAAGAAGGCGAAAGCAGTGGGAAAAAATGAGACAAGTAGTCGTGCAAAGGGCAAGAAGTCAACAAGAGTCTCGATGGAAACGCGGAGATTAATTAGCAAAGGTGTGCAAAGGAAAGAGTTTACTTCACCGTCTTCCCCCTTTCTTCTTTCTCTCTCCCTTCTTACTCTTGATTTACTCTCTCTCTCTCTCTCTCTCTCTCTCTCTCTCTCTCTCTCTCTCTCTCTCTCTCTCTCTCTCTCTCTCTCTCTCTCTCTCTCTGATTCTGCACACACCTCCCGTAATCTCGACCATTCTTCTTCTCCCCTCTCTTTACTCTCGTTTCTGTCCTCTCCATCAGTTCTCGTTTATAATGTTGCCTCTCTTCCTCTCAGCTCCCCTTTCCTCTTCAAGTGGTTTCTTCATTTGATCTCTCTCTCTCTCTCTCTCTCTCTCTCTCTCTCTCTCTCTCTCTCTCTCTCTCTCTCTCTCTCTCTCTCTCTCTCTCTCTCTCTCTCTCTCTCTCTCTCTCTCTCTCTCTCTCTCTCTCTCTCTCTCTCTCTCATTATCACTCACTATTGTCTCACGCTCCTTTTTCCTGAACACACTCAAAAGTTTTCTCTAAGATCCTTCATCTCATGTCTCGCGGGGTTTCTGGTGTCCAAGTCTGGCTATATTACGTACAAAGAAGCTCGAGACAGCAGCTGCCGGCCTCTTTGTGCTGCTTACCTGCAATGATCTCATATTATGTAGCGAAATTGTTTGTCTGATCCGATATACTGAAACAGGAAACTCACCAGGGAATAATTAAATGTCTGAAATGTGTGACAATGATGGTTAACACTGCCCTCTAACAGCAATTTTTCGTACCAGTTTAATAAATACTCCTCCTAATTTGCCGATATATTTTTTTACTATTCAGTCTATGTCCTACCAATATATTTTTTTAACTATTCAGTCTATGTCCTCCATCAGTAAAATTTTGGGGCTATTTTTACGACTGCACCGCCCTTTGTCGACGGTTTTCTGAAACATCAACAACGCGTAATTGCCAAAGCATTACTGGTGATGCTTAAAGATTACTTTCGAAGCAGCTTGTGTACATTTACGAGGATTCGTGACGCACAGCACGCCCACACCACGCAAAGGTTTCCAGAACGTTGCCATAATGACTTCAGTGTTCACGATATAAAATTACATGTATTTACTGTATAATACCTGCGCCTTAAAATATTCTCCAGTGTTTCAGTTTCAGAATTTTTATCGATATATTAAGCTGTATTTTTTTTTTTTTTTTTCATCATCGTTGTCTTGTCAAGTAAAAAAAAAACAGATGATAAATTCATGCCCTTCTCCTCCCCACCCCCTCACGGCCTCCTGTCCTGTCCACCAATCTTTTCCTCTTTCTTTACTCTCGTCTCTGTCTCTATCAATTCTCGTTTATACTCTTGACTTTCTTCCTCTCAGCTTCCCTTCCTCTTCAAGTGATTTCTTCATTTGATTCTCTCTCTCTCTCTCTCTCTCTCTCTCTCTCTCTCTCTCTCTCTCTCTCTCTCTCTCTGTTTTCATTGTGCATATATCTCAAACCTTCTATGTTTTTTTATTACTATCCTTTTCTATAAATTTTAAAGCTCTAATCTCTCTCTCTCTCTCTCTCTCTCTCTCTCTCTCTCTCTCTCTCTCTCTCTCTCTCTCTCTCTCTCTCTCTCTCTCTCTCTCTCTCTCTCTCTCTCTCTCTCTCTCTCTCTGGCTGCTATGTGCGAGAGAATCAAATAATTACCCGTAGTTATTAACTCCCACACCTCGCTATGATATCTAGATAATTAACTCCAATGCTCATGTAATAATACGGTCGAAATGTTTTTTTTTAGGGTAACTTTTTTTAGACAGGTTCTGTTTTTTTTTTTTATGAGAGTTAATTAAATCCACTTTCAATGGCGCACAGTTCACACAGACACTAAAGGAAAGCAAAATAGAAAAAGCACAAAACTTTACATAGTCAAGCGAGACGTAATGAAAACACGACTATCATGTATCCGATGAGTTTTTTTTTTTTCGTCTTTCTCCTTCCTTCTATTTTTTTTTCTTTTATTGTTAAGAAAATATAAGGAAATAATCATCAATCTCTCTCTCTCTCTCTCTCTCTCTCTCTCTCTCTCTCTCTCTCTCTCTCTCTCTCTCTCTCTCTCTCTCATATTATTTTCTTTGCACTGGGCTCGCCTTTTGATCTCACGTTCATGAACTGCAGCCGCCACACTCCCAGGAAAGCTGAGCTCAGACATGCTGGCGACCACCGAGCCCTGCATGTAAAAGGCTGCCACAGAGATTGGCGCCTCGAGTGTCGACTTAAGAACACGAGCATGTCTGAGGACTGTCGGCGGCGCTTGGGGGCTGAGGCACAAATTGTATACGATTGTTGCACAACGGTAATGGGAGAATGTTCGGCTGTGTGTGGTGTCCTGGAAGGCTGAAGGCTGCTGGAATTATAAGAGACTATAGTGGCACTCTTTTCCTATCATGTTCCCATTTCTTTTGTATCGTATGCGTTCATTGTTTTCCGTTAGGCTTCAATCAGTTCCTGCCCAAGTGGTGGGGTTATTAACGGCGCCTCGACTAGAAAGCCGCAATTAAGTCGTGTTCCACTTAATGGCGCTTAGTGGATCGCATCATTAATGTCAAATGAAACGAGGCAGAAAGAGAGCAAAGTTGTTTGAGGAGCCTAACAGTGGAGATACTTTGCTGCATTTCTTCACGATGATTGGACAAAACTGTTCAAATTATGATTCTCTCTCTCTCTCTCTCTCTCTCTCTCTCTCTCTCTCTCTCTCTCTCTCTCTCTCTCTCTCTCTCTCTCTCTCTCTCTCTCTCTCTCTCTCTCTCTCTCTCTCTCTCTCTCTCTACTCACACACACAGACACACAAAGAAACATAGAAAACATAACATTTTTACGTCTTCCATTTCCTGGTACTGAGAGATCATGCAGCTGATGAATAAATGTCTGGGAAGTATTGTAGGGGGTTTGGCTTCCCACTTCTCACTTATAAGGAAGCTGTTTTATACTTGCTTAAGCTGCAGGGAAGGGTGTGTGTGTGTGTGTGTGTGTGTGTGTGTGTGTGTGTATCCAGATCCGCTGAATTGGTGTTTTAACCAGTCAATCAATCTTTGCACCTTAAAATTTGTGGCAACTCCCATTCACGTGTAAGGTTTTTCTCTACCTTCGTTCCTCATGTGACCTGTATTAATCAGTTTTGTGGTTTCATCTCGGTTTTAGTGGAAGTTTTTGGGATACTAACTTTTTCTCTCTCTCTGGGGAGGGGATGGGAGCTAGTGATAGTTTGACAAGTGTTCTGCTGCATCAATGGGAAAAACACTCATGATAATCTGTCTAATCATCTCTTTGGCCTCTGGAAGCCATCCTTGTGAGAAAGGAAAGCTTTACGAATGAGCACTTTCCACGTATTTTTGGAAGGCAACAAGTATACATTCAGACAGAAAAAATATATCCTTGCTAAAATGACAAGTAATTTTGCCTCAACAGGTGAAGAAATATAGAAAATGTTTGAGCGTGAGACTCGCTGTTAGCTCTGGATTACAGAGCTAAGCGGTTCATAACGTGATATCCGAGACACCGTTTCTGACATTTCAAATAGCCAGACTTGCCAACTATACCTAAACTGCTCAAATCGCTCTAAGATTTGTGAAGTTTAGCGTTCACGAGAGTAAGGATACTTTATGCAATGATTTTACATACCCCCGTGATTGTATCTATTTCACTTCAACTACTTGGCTGTTTTTAAGTTAATCTTCCAGCAGCAAACTCTATTTTCAGGCTGGTTCAAGGCAAAGAAGTCTGGCAGGAGTTTGGAGTCACGGGATCAGAAGTTTGTTGTGTCGGAGAGAGACCAGGTTGTATAAAACATGGCAGTGCGAAAAGAGCGAGGAAAATGTAGCGTTTAACGTCAAAATACAATTCGTGATTCTAACGCTGCCAAGACTCTCACTCATCACAAGGTATTACATCACTGTTGATATTCCTGATGCAAAGTTTGCTAAGCGTTACTGTTCTTGCTGTTATTGTTGTTGTTGTTGTTGTTGTTGTTGTTGTTGTTGTTGTTGTTCTTGCTGTGGTGTGGTTAGTAATATGTAGTGTTTTCCCTGGTCTGTTCGTAGGACACCACACAAAGAAGGGGGTTAGTAGCCGCCTCGCTTCGTCCCTTTCAATCTCTTCTTACAACAAGCAGGGAATACAGCGGCAGTATTTTTAGCCCCTGCCACATAGCGAATGTGCGTGATGGAGGTGAATGGAGAGCGAGAATGGCGAGTGCATGAAAATGACGCGGTCTCGTCGATCCCTTGGAAGGAGTGTGGATGGACTTGGCGGGGCCCGTTGGCGTATGGACACAGTTGCAGAGCAGGATAGTTAGCAGGAAGTACCCTGCATCTGCTGTGGTCAAAGGATTGGAGTAGGGAACAGTCTCATTATGAAAGGGCAGAGGTAAGCCAGTGTAGGCTGTCTGGTCTTGCTATGTATGTGTGTACCCAGCTGTGTTGGACTCCTGGGGTGCAGTATGGTGTGCTACTAGACTGTCCTTTTCCACCGGGGCCGACAGAGCGAAAAGTGAAGGGTGTGTGTGTGTGTGTGTGTGTGTGTGTGTGTGTGTGTGTGTGTGTGTGTTCTATCACTATTATTTTTACTATCATCTTTATTACAATTATCATTACCTTCACTATCATCATTATTATCACTGTTATCATCATCATCATTGATGTTGTTGTTGCCGTTGTTATTATCATTTTTGCTGTAACTGTTATTTATAAAGTACTATTCATAAACACAGGACGAATCTTTCCGATTGTTCTTTTTTTTCTGTGTGTGTATTTTGAATAATGTATAATGATAATTTTTTTACAGTTTGCAGTTAATAAAATAGCAGTCTATCCATCTATCACTTGAACACTATGACTTCTTAACTTCAACTTCAGACTACATCCTCAGTCCTGGTTAGTACAAATTTCCTATTGAATAACTTTTTCAGATGTGGCAAAATCAACATGGCGAGGATTAATCACCTGTTCTTAATCTACGTATAACCACGACTTAAACAGCTTGACAACACACACACACACACACACACACACACACACAGACTAACAAGTTTCCACGAAAGAACTATGACAAAAAGCAGAAACGAAGTAAGCAGAGGAGGCAGATTTCTGAGAGAGAGAAAGAAGAGAACCAGAAAAACCAAAAGACTGACAAAGAAAAGGGAGTGGGGGCTGCTAGGAGAACTTCGAAGAATGAGGAGATCAAGGCCCCGGTAAGAACAGGAAGTGAAAAAAGGCGCGCCGAGGGGTGGTGGGGAAGGTGAATGCAAGACGATGTTTGTGTGGCTTCCTATTCACCTGCTATTTTTGTCTAGGTAAGAGGAGGCAAGCGTGGGTCCTAATGAGGCTTAAGGAACAGAAGGTAGGCACAGGTGAATGGAGAGGAGAGCCAGAGCGAGAGCGAGAGCGAGAGAGAGAGAGAGAGAGAGAGAGAGAGAGAGAGAGAGAGAGAGAGAGAGAGAGAGAGAGAGAGAGAGAGAGACTCGAATCCAAGATGGAGAATTCATCAAAGCTACTTAAATGTCATAAACATCTTAATATCCTCCTCCTCCTCCTCCTCCTATTCTTCGTTCTCCTCTTATTCTATTTCCTTCACTTCCCTTTCCTATTCCACCCATTCCTCCTCCTCTTCCTCCTCCTCCTCCTCCTCCTCCTCCTCCTCCTCCTCCTCCTCCTCTCCCTCTTCCTCTTCCTCCTCCTCCTCCTGCTGCTTCTGCTGCAACAGTATAGCCAACTCAGAGCCTGAACCTTTGACCTCAAGAGCGGGAGCAGTGTTGCCAGAGTCAGCTGTGGCCCCTCTGGACGTGGGGAATTGCCTCGAGGGTGTGACACAAAGGCGGAGAATGTAATTTAGCCACTATTCCTGCGATGGCAAGGAGGGGGGAAGGCCGAGGGGGCGGAGAGAAAGGGAGAGAAGGGGAGACTAAATGGTGAGTGGGGAGTGCATGCGTGAAGCGGAGTATGAGAGAGAGAGAGAGAGAGAGAGAGAGAGAGAGAGAGAGAGAGAGAGAGAGAGAGAGAGAGAGAGAGAGAGAGAGAGAGAGAGAGAGAGAGAGAGAGAGAGAGAGAGAGAGAGAGAGAGAGAGAGAGAGAGAGAGAGAGAATCATGACAGCCCGACCTATCACCTATGAAAATAGTAATTATGAGAGAACAAATATCTAAAATAGAGGAAGGATTAAATTTTGAAAAGCAGATAGGAAGACATTGGTTCATGAACAGAGTGATAGATGACTGCAACAGACATAGAAATCACAATGTTAATACTTTGTCAGTAAGGGCTCTTAAAGTATAATAGATAAATATACTGAAAACGATGATAAGTTGGTACACATTTGTATATTTTAAACAGAGATTACCAAGAGCAGGTTATGTTGCTTTCTTCAGCTTCCTTTATGTTCCTTATGTTCTTCTTAACCCTTTCACTGCGATACGAGTCAGTTAACAGCACCAGAAGTAATGCATGGAATCTTTATAAGCATTTTAAAAGAAAGTAGGAAGTTAAAAAGAACAGATTTTGCAATTTCTACACAAAGATTGGAGGTGGCTGTAGAACAAGTAAAGATGCCTCAGAATGATTAGTGATTAAGGAAAGATGTACCAAATGACAGTCAAAGGGTTAAAACGTTTAAAACTACGGGCCAGTGGTTCACGTGGCCTGACTACACCACGAATTAGCTGACTCGGGGAGCTAACCAGATGAGGGGACGAGTACCTGAAATCTGAAAAACTGAAAATCTCCTTTGTTATTCCAGATGTAAATTTCTGCATTTTCTCCAGAAATACGCGACATAAAAAGATGTATATTAAAAATAGTATCCATCCTTTTTTTGTTTTTTCAAGGAGATTACTGTCAGCAGCGCAACACAGGAACAGAGGAACGGACTCAAATTCTAAGAAGGAAGCGAGGTAATAACAGTTAAGGAGCATCAGTATTCGGAGCTCACGTATTCGAAATCGTCTGGTGGATCTTTTTCAGTGACTAAAAATATTGATAATGATGCTGAGAAGTTACTAATAATAATGGTAACAAAACAACAACAACAACAACAATAACAACAACAATAACAACAACAAATAAAGGAAGAAGAGGAGGAGGAGGAGAAAAAGGAGGAAGAGGAGAAGACAAAGAAGAACACGAAGAAGACTTACCCATATATACCACTGCAACCCTCTCTCTCTCTCTCTCTCTCTCTCTCTCTCTCTCTCTCCTCTCTCTCTCTCAACCGTGACCCTCGACCTCATCCTGAACCCCCATAACTTTCCCCAAAGGCCACAAAGATATAAGGAGACAAGAGGAATCAGCTCGAGAAAGCCTGGTGGACGTGTGTGTGTGTTGGAGCAAGGCAGGGAGGCAGGGAGGCAGGGAGGCAGGGAGGCAGGAAGGCTGAGAGCAGGGAGGCTGGTGGTGCTGTCTGGACGCGGCTGATCCCGGGGAAAAACCTTGTGTTCAGCCGCGGCCAACCACTGCCAGTACAGAAAAGGAGAAAGTCAGCAGAGAAGGAGAATGCACGGTGGGTATCCTTGTTCCGTCCACCGCTACCATCTCTCCTGCCTCCCGTGCCTCTAGTGTCACTGCTGCTAATACTGCTTTTGAGTTTATGGTTAAGCTGGGGTGGTAAATTGTGACTACTGAAAGGAAGGACATGTGTGTGTGTGTGTGTGTGTGTGTGTGTGAGAGAGAGAGAGAGAGAGAGAGAGAGAGAGAGAGAGAGAGAGACAGAGAGACACAGACACAGACAGACAGACAGCCAGGCAGACAGACAGACAGACAGACAAATTCACTAACACACAGACACAGACAGACACATACAAACAGACAGAAAACAAAGATAGAGACAAAGACAACTCTTTTTGCACATATTACAGGAAACGAAATAAAAAAAAGGAAAAAAAAAACAACTCAGTCAGTACCATTTTTCTTAGCTATTCCTCCCTCCCTCCCTCGCTCTTTCTCTTCCTCTCCCTCTATCCTTCCTTCCTTCTCTCCCTTCCCTCACCTACCTCTTCCACGCACAACCAAACATCCACAGCCAAGACAAAGAACCACCAGCTCGTCTCTCTCTCCCTCTCTCTCTCTCTCTCTCCACCAAAGTAAAAAAAAAAACTTACACAAAACCACCATAGCAAAACCCACTCATCAAAATGTATTGTTTGGCATCTCGTCCTGAACCAAACCCTCCTCCCTTTTCCCTCTCTTATTTCTCAACATTTCTTTTATCAACATTCCACTGAAGCACAACTGTTTTTACTAAGGCGGCGTGAGGGACGAGAACAATGGATATATAAGAATGACGCCACAGAAAGAGGACATTTTTCCTTAAGTCGCCGCAGCAGGAGGGACGGAGGGACGGAGCGACGTAGGGAAGGAAGGAGGGAGGGAGGGAGGGAGGGAGGAGCACGTCTCTTTAACATGCGTGGCCACGACGCCAAATTGCCGCCATCAACATGAATGTTTATTGGAATTTTGAGTGGCCGAGCATCTATTTTTTCCTCCCGTAATTGCAGAGAGAGAGAGAGAGAGAGAGAGAGAGAGAGAGAGAGAGAGAGAGAGAAACCTGATACAGACAATGAGAGAAATCAATATTGTTCACGTGTACTCACATCTCGAGGTAAGACTGTAAACTGTATTGCCACGAGAATATCGACTTAGAAAGAAAAAAACAGAAGAATCACTTAAGAATAAACAAGAAGTGGTATTAAGAGATTATTTCCT
This sequence comes from Scylla paramamosain, assembly GCF_035594125.1. NCBI lineage: Eukaryota > Metazoa > Arthropoda > Malacostraca > Decapoda > Portunidae > Scylla > Scylla paramamosain. Next base: position 3,899,720 of record NC_087177.1, read on the forward strand.
TGTTAATTATATCCTGAGAGAAAGAGAGAGAGAGAGAGAGAGAGAGAGAGAGAGAGAGAGAGAGAGAGAGAGAGAGAGAGAGAGAGAGATATCACCATGTATTTGCATAAGGACAGGCGGACCGGAACACAGGTTGATGATGAGGTGGCCGGGGCTGCTTGGAGAGGAAAGAAGGAATGGAGGAGAGGAAAAAAAAATATGAGCGCAATGGTCTCGCCAGTGAAAGGGAGAAGTGTGGGGGACAAGTGTATATGAATAGTATTTTTTGTCCGCGCTTGCAAAATGTTAAGTCTACTCGTAATGTAGACAATACTAGATATTTTAAATGAAGGAGGCGATTTAAAGTAGTAGTTACAACGTCATCGGCTACTGTCTACTACTACTACTACTACTATTACTACATTGCTGCTGCTGCTACTACTACAACTACCACCACTATCAATACTACCACTACCACCACTGAACCACTTCTGTAAACTAATGCTACTAATACTGATGGCAATTTCGATAAGGCAACTCACATTTTCATCGATAGCAAATGTTTAACCCTTGAAATGTACCCTCGACGTCGTTCTCATTTAAATGCACTACGTCCCTAATCAAAAAGGGAAAAGTTAAATGCCGTGAAACCAGCGGTGATTATCATTTTATTGAAAAGGGAGGGACTTTCATAATTATTTTTATGTAATTTTTATGCTAATTACACGAGTGGGAGTGCTTTATACACGATATCGGGTTGAATTTGTGTCTCTGCAAACGTTTGGCTGTGTACGAGGCTCAGATCCTTATTCTAAAACATTTTTTGCGCCGAACATCCGCTACTTTCTAAAGGCTTTAGTGGAAATTACATTGGTTCTCAAGAGTGTTTTTTTTTTTATTGTTTTATTGACAAAATGACAATATTACTACATTATTAATACAAGAAATTTGAGAACCCGGCTGCCCATCTCTGTGGCTTTTGAAAACAGTCGTGGTGAGAGAGCAGAGCGTTTCTGAATACAGGCCTGAGTCAGATATAGGGGCCCGAGCTCCTTCTTGGCACATGTTATCACAGTTCATCATCTGAGAGTAACAAAGATCTTACATACTTTGTAATGTTATAGCAGATAACCTCGAATTCCTGGCTGGAAAATCAACAGTTTTTCAAATTAATTCACCACACAAACAATAATATTTGAAAACCATTACTTAGTTCTATTCACTTCATTCTAAGCATATTTTTCTCGGAACACATTCAAGTGTATTAAAATAAAGGACAGAAATGCTTTATTATCGTTAAGAATGTTGCCTGTAATCCTCAGGCCGGCTTTCTTTTAGAAATCACGTAATTCTAGATTTCCCAAACAGCCCACTGTAATACACGGAACATATTGAATTACGAAGTATTTCTGCCGCTACACAACAGCAGATAATCCCAACCTCACAGAAATTATCCATACTTAAGTAGTAAAAGTAGAATGATACTAAGCACACGCAGCAATGTGATGAAACATTGTGAATTGCCGACAAGATTCGGTTTGCAAGTCAAATAATATTAATGTTTTGAAGTAAACATGAACACCCTTCTACCGAGGGAATAGATTCCCTGCGTTTAATAATGACAGGTGCACACAATGTCAATGAATTCCCTTTCTGAGGCACACTTTTATTGCTGTTGTAAAATTGCGAAACTGTAATATTCTTTGTGTTTATACATCTAATATGTATGCCTTTAATGTATAATATCTCTTGACATGAAACTATTCCCATGCGACCTTACAATTTGTAATGTATGCTGCTACGCAGCTTCTTTATATATATATATATATATATATATATATATATATATATATATATATATATATATATATATATATATATATATATATATATATATATATATATATATATATATAATACACACACAAACACAATAGATAATTATGTTCTGTACAGTGCCTCAGTAGTTACAATAGCTTTCTATTCACAACATGTATTTCACTTAATCTCTTACTTACTGTATAATGCTTCATGTTAAATGATGATGAGTGCACAAAAGAACCATAAAGTAAAACCTGCACCAGTCAGAAACATCATCGATAATTACCGTGCCTAAATCTCTCCCACAGACTCCATTAAGGTATCAAGGCTTTCATAATTACTGGGTGCACTCTGACTGTTCTCGCTGCAACAAAACAGCTGGTGCATGTAGTTGTTACCGACGTGCAACGTCCTCATTATGACAAACTTGTTCATTACAGGTACTGAACGGCAGGCCCCATCACCACGATGATGATGACGATGGTGATGATGACAATAATGGTGAAAAGGTTGATGACGACAATGATAACGCTACTTCTTTTGTCACTATACTATCATTCCTACTACTGCTGCTACTACTACTACTACTACTACTACCACTACTACTACTACTACTACTACTACTACTACTATTACTACTATACTACAACTACTACTATACTACTACTACTACTATACTACTACTACTACTACTACTACTATTACTACTACTACTATGATTACCACAACTACTATTACTACAACTACAACTATAAGTACTATTACTACAACTATAACTACTATTACTACTACTATACTACTACTACTACTACTACTATACTACTATTACTACTACTACTACTAGTACTACTACTACTACTACGATTGCTACAACTACTAATACTACTAATACTACTACTACTACCATTTACAACAACAACAACAACAACTACTACAACTACTACTACTACTACTTCTACTACTACTACTACTACTACTACT
>NC_087177.1:3907500-3910000 GCF_035594125.1 Scylla paramamosain
CATCGCCTCGAATCCTCTCTACCAACGTAAGTGCCCGCCATCCACCGCCACCCATATTACCTCTCCTTCCCTCTCCATTCCCTCTTGTCACCTATCCCTAGCGCCGTTACACCATTCTTCCCATCACCTCTTCGACGTCCTGCTCTCCTCTCTCTCTCTCTCTCTCTCTCTCTCTCTCTCTCTCTCTCTCTCTCTCTCTCTCTCTCAGGTCCTCACTACCCTCTCAAGACTTCGCGGAGGCCAAATGGTGTTTTCATGTCCAATTTCCTCAACTTAGTGGCCAGCGATTAGGTTCTCTCTCTCTCTCTCTCTCTCTCCTCTCTCTCTCTCTCTCTCTCTCTCTCTCTCTCTCTCTCTCTCTCTCTCTCTCTCTCTCTCTCTCTCTCGTGTGTGTGTGTGTGTGTGTGTGTGTGCGCGCAAGTTCTTAATCTCCTTTATCTCAAGTTTCCTCAGTGCCTGTCATTCCCTATTCATTGTTCCTTTATTCGTTCTTTCTCTTCCCTTCATCTCTGTTATATCCCTGTTTCTTCCCTTCACTCCAATCCTTTCACCCTCCCTCCCTCTCTCCCCCCCTCACCCTTCCCTCCTCCTTCACTCACACCCACTGATATCCTCTCACTTCCCTCCACTCACTTCCTCCCTCCCCTTCCCTTCTCTCCTCCGGTACTTTACTTCAGTGGGCTGATGATGGACTAATGGACTCTTGAGAGGTATTTACTTTACTGTGATTAAGTCTGAGTAAGTTTGGGGAGTCTGAGTGAGGCTTTATAGTGAGCTATGGGTGGCTCTCCACTCGCCCACACTCCCTTCTTGCTGCTACTGCTGCTACTGTTGATTCTGCTGGTGCCGCCCCATAGCTGTCTTACCAGAGGAATATATTATGGGATTCTGGTGCTCTCTCTCTGTGTGTGTGTGTGTGTGTGTGTGTGTAAAGGGAGAGTCAGTAAGGCTTAGTGCTGGCTGGCTGTCTGTCTTGTTCTCCCCTCCGTGTGTGACAACTTCCGCACTCATTGTTATTAGTGTGATTGCTTTATAAGATTTGTTTGTGGTGGTGGTGGTGGTGGTGGTGGTGTTGGTGTGAGTGAGTTTTCATATTTTTAATCTTTTGTTGTGTGTGTGTGTGTGTGTGTGTGTGTGTGTGTGTGTGTGTGTGTGTGTGTGTGTGTGTGTCGCTCGGATGGTCACGCTAAAGTGTAATCTGTTTCCACTCACATAGGTCTTGTCCACCACGTGCAATTTTCACTACATAAAACTTTCATTTCCTTATTGTTACTCCCGCAATTTTCTCTCTCTCTCTCTCTCTCCTCTCTCTCTCTCTCTCTCTCTCTCTCTCTCTCTCTCTCTCTCTCTCTCTCTCCTCTCTCTCTGCTTGAGTGTATTACTGAGCGATACATTATTCCTGCCTTCATTCTTTCGCCTTGTTCCTCCTTTAGTTCCCACCCTGTTCTCCCTCCTTCAGTCAACGGTTGTCTCCTGTCTTCCCTCCTTCCTTCTTTCCTAACCACTCATGCCAAACTCTTTCTTCCTCCCTCCCTTCTTCCTTCATTTGGTTTCTTCCTCTTCGTCTCTCTCTCTCTCTCAATTTTCCTTCTTTCCTTTCTCACCTTTTACGAACTCATTCCTTTCCGCCTGTCCTCATTTTTCCTTCTTTCCTTCCTTCTCTCTTCTCTTTCCTATATAAGGCTTTCTTCCCGCTTCCTTCTCTCCTCCTCTCCTCCCCCCATCCCTCCTTCCACATGCAATAAACCTTTCCGGCTCTTTCTTATCCCTCCTTCCTTCTCTCTCTCTCTCTCTCTCTCTCTCTCTCTCTCTCTCTCTCTCTCTCTCTCTCTCTCCTCTCTCTCTCTCTCTCTCTCTCTCTCTCTCTCTCTCTTCTTCTTCTTCTTCTTCTATTTACATTGTCTTCCATTTTTCTTTCTTTTATTGTATACTTTATTTTTGCTCTTGTCACCCTTCTTTCTTCCCTCCCTTCTTCATTTCTTGTTCTTATTTTTTTTCAGTTTTCTTCCTATTTTACTCCTTCCGTCGTTCTTTCAGTTCCACTCTTCTCTCTGGCTCCTTCCTTCCCTCTCTTTCTCTCCCTCCCGACATCCATCTTTTCCTTCATTCCTTTTTAATCTCTCGTCTTTCTTTCGCTCCTCCCTCAATTCCTTTCTTTATTCCCTCCCTTCCTCTCTTCATCCTACCATTCGCTTCTTTCTTATTTTTTTTTTTAGTTCTTCCAAAACTCCATTACCTCTTTCATTCTCCTTCCTTCCTTCCTTCCTTTACTCCCTTTCCTCCCTTCTTCATTCTCCTCCTCTTACATTCCTTCCTCCTTTCCTTCTGTCTTACTTCCTTTTCTTTCTCTATTCGCCCTCCATCTCTTCTTACCTCCTTCCTTTTTCCTTCTACCTTTCTTCCTCTCCTCCTTCCTTCTGTCCTACTTCCTTTACTTTCTTTATCCTTCCATCTCTTCCTCCCTCCCTCCCTCCCTCCCTCCCTCCCACTTTCCCTCCGC
>NC_087177.1:3915000-3937500 GCF_035594125.1 Scylla paramamosain
CTTAAGTGCGATAATTGATCCTAAACTCTAGTGGTTCAACATGCTGTCGCTAAACTGACATTGGTTACGAATAAAAAATAATTAATTCACCTTTCTTTGGGTGGCTAGAAATCGAAACGTCCAAGCGACTTTCTGCCCCCTGGCGAGCAAGTTAAAATATCACCCAGTAAAAAAAAAAAAAAGAAAACAAAAAGAAAACAAAAAAAAAAAAAAAGAGGTAGTTGTAGAATCTGAACATTAGCCGGGAATCTCATTTGTCTGAATCAGAAATGAGGAATTGTAATGAATTGTATCGCTGGGCTTAGTGCAATACATACAGAGAGAGAGAGAGAGAGAGAGAGAGAGAGAGAGAGAGAGAGAGAGAGAGAGAGAGAGAATGGTATGTGTATGTGTGTGTGTGTGTGTGTGTGTGTGTGTGTGTGTGTGTGTGTGTGTGTGTGTGTGTGTGTGTTGACGCGGGGAAGGGGACAAGTGATGGCATGTCGGAGGGAGCAGAACCCAAAAAGAGTTCAGGGACGAGGCCAAGAGGCAAAGCAGCGACACAGACAAAGGCATGCAAAATAAAAAAAAGTTTACAAGTCCAGTGTACTGCTGCTGGTGCTGCTGCCTCTGCTGCTAGTGTTGTTACTAGTGCTTCGTCAGTAAGTTTTAGCAGACACACACACACACACACACACACACACACACACACACACACACACACACACACACACACACACACACACACACACACACACACATTCCTTCCATGTAGGTATGCGTTGCTTTGAATTTGTGGACTTAATAGCCCTGAATTTTTAACTGAATTCTTTTGTTGCTAAAATATGAATTCATTTAAGTGAAGTATTACTTTTTAGGGTACTGTACTGCGTGTATGTGTGTGTGTGTGTAAAGGTATTGACCCAGTACAATTCCTCACCGAACGGTACAGTGTTATTCCACGACATGTGACTGATCGCCAGGGTGACCGTCACTCATTCATTCCACTACCTTATTGATGAGCAAACCCAAGTCTGTACTTGAACACAGGGCTAAAATACACCTTTAATACGTCCATAAAGTACAGAAAGAACAAGAGAAGCCCGGAAGCCAATAGAACCTCACGTGATAGAGAAAAAAAAACCTTATATTTCTCACAATCCTCAATCATTTTCTTCTCTTTTAAAGGGAAGAAGTTGACCGGATGCTGTAAAGAAATAGAGAAGACTGCACAGGATATAGTATGACTTTCCGGGGTGTTGGATTTAGTGGACAGGCTGGACAGGTAAGGAGAGGCAGCCTATTACCTGCCTCGCTGAATGACGCAATGACGCTGACAAGACCACAGGTGATGCATTGACGACGCCGCCCAGGTGCACTGCCAAGGAGGAGGCGAGGTGAAGGAAGAGGAGAGAGATGAGGAAGACGGAGGAAGAAGAGTAAAAAGAGGATGAGAAGAAAAGAACAAGAACAAAAACAAGAACAAGAAGAACAAGAACAAGAGGAACAACAACAACAATAACAAACAACAACTAGGCGATGATGATGATGATGTTGTTGCTATTGATGGAAAATGAGAGAGAGAGAGAGAGAGAGAGAGAGAGAGAGAGAGAGAGAGAGAGAGAGAGAGAGAGAGAGAGAGAGAGAGAGAGAGAGAGAGAGAGAGAGAGAGAAGCGAGGTTTCTACCTGACCACCCCTCCTTCCAGAACATTAACTGCACATAAAGAAAGAGAGAGAAAACATGTACTAGGGAGAGCGGATATACAACCCTCACTCGGTATATAAGCTTTAAAGAAAGACGATGCTAGCCAAACACAATTACATGAACATCAGCCACTCCAGCAAAATTTAGGTAGATGTTGGTTACAGATACATACATACATACATACATACATATATACATATATAGTAAGTAGGTAAGTAGGTAGCAAGGTATATGAAAAGACAGACAAAGAGAGATAGACAGACAGACAGATAGATGAACGGACTGGTAGATAGATAAATAAACAGATAGACAGACAGGCATACAGACATAGACAAACAGACAGATAGATAGACAGACAGACGGACATATATACAGACAGATAGATAGATAAATAGATAAATAAACATATATAGATTGACTTACTGACTCGTTGATTAGTATATATAGAGAGATAAGCAGAAACAGACCAAAATAACTAAATATAAAAGACCAGCCAGCCAGACAGACAGACCGCCTCACATAACCTAACCCAATTCCAAGTTTGGCCACGATCTTTGTGTGATCCATCAGGACTAAAGAAATATATGTATGTATGAAAGAACACGAGAGAAGAAAATGTCGGTGCGTCGATATATCGAGAATACGTTAACTGACGTGCTCCCGTTACCAAAATGTTTCGATGAATTATAACGCGAGGTATGCCAATAGCCTCGAGATATCAATCCATCCGATTCATAAATTCACTTAGCGTTCTCCGTCCCAATATTTCCCCTGTCGGCTTGTTACAGTACGCAACAGCAACACCTGAAACTGAGAGGCTGGAAAAGGAGGAGAAAAAGGATGTAGACGAAGAGAAAAAGGAAAATGAGGATACGTAGGAATACAATAGGAGACGAGTAAGGAAGAGATGGAGGAAGAGAAAGAGAAAGAGAAGAAAAGGAGAAGGATGATAGTAATATACTGTACAGAGGTGATAAAAAGAAGGAAAAGACGAACAGGAGAATACATACACAGAAATAAATAAAATATACAGGATGAGGAGGAGGAAGAAAAGGAAGAAAACACAAAACTGAGGCTAACTCAAAAGAATAAAGAGGAAGATGAAGAGAAAGAGGAAAAGGAAGAGCAAGTCAAGGAAGAGGATAAGTGATGAATATAAAGGAATATAAAAGAATACACAGCAAGCAATGGAGAGACTGAAAGAGAATGATATACAGGAAAAAATCAGATACCAGGTGATTTTTGTGTCTATATCAAGGATCTCCTTTGAACTCCTGGCGCAGGTAAACCCCGTGTAGCAGAGAAGGAGAGGAAGTGGGACAAGACTCATCCCCGCCCACCCTTCCCTGCGACAAACGAGAAGCAGGTAAAGGTAAGGAGGAGGAGGAGGAGAAGCAGGAGGGGGGACAAGGAGGAGGAGGAGGAGGAGGAGGAAGAAGAAGGAGGAGGAGGAGGAGGAGGAAGAGTGATGGAGAGAGCAACAGAGGTGGTGAGCTTGTAAGGCGGATGTTGGGAGGTGCCGGAGCTGATTCAGGTAACTATTCAACAAGGAATTTGAGGGAGGAAAAAGGGCAAAGCTTCCAGTCCCCGATGTTAACAAGGGGAGAGGGGAGAGTGACAGCGCAGCCACCTAACGCGAGAAGAAAATACAACGCTGAGGCAAAAGACTTTGGAAACGAATATAAAAGAAAATCTGGGAATAAAAAAATCATTCTCGACTAGAAATGGATCTTGGAAGTGAAAGTGTAAGGCAGATGACACCGAATGTAGTAGTAAGAGGATACATATATCCAATATTAGAATAAAAAGGAACTAAATAAACTATACCGATATTCGTAAAGCAATCTTGCTCTCTCAACTTAAAGTATTGAAGTCCCTTAAGAATTAACAAAGACGAGAACTTCACAACAGCAATCTTCAACAACTCAACAACGATCCAAGACTCGAGTCAACATCAAATAATAAAAATCCCCACAGGAAATAAATACTGGTCTCCTAGCGACGCCCAACAAAATTCAGACGGAAAACATGAAGAATTGGGATGTGGTGGTCAGACCCAAAGATAAAAACAAAGTAGAGGATAAAACACAGCAAAAGAAAAAAAAAAATGCACTACACCAAATCTATTTTGTTTTTTTTACAGCTGTGGAAGCCAAGAACTGCAACCAAAGCAAATGAACTTAGGAAGCTTCTGGGTGATCTTTTCTAGTAAAATATCAGGCTGAAGACGTGATAAATTACCAATAAAGGCTCGAGTGAAAGACTTCCAATGTATCATCAAGTAATCAAGACGTCAGTGCAATCCAAGGAAGATGCAAAGAGCCAGATGACGATGTAGCTTGGCGAGTGTAAATTATTCAAAACATTTGAGAACTACGCTACACACTCTCCAGGATTACCAAACTAAAACAGCTGAAAACGTCGCAGACGCTCAGCAATTTGCCACGTCTACACTTGCAAAAGTAGAGATCACTGGAATATTTGGTGATAAAACTAAACGTCTGACTTACAAAAAAAAAAAAAATGCCGCGTAGAAATAAAAGGAACTTTTATGGAAGTAAAATCATAGCAACGACTAATAGAAAGAACGAACGAACCAAGTAATTATTTCTGCTGGGATTTTTGGGATTTTTGTGCGTGTGCCGAATCAGGTATTCAGAAAAGGAAGGCTGATTTGAACTAATGAAATTTATGATGATCTTGGAAGAAGCGAGAGGCAGACCAGCAGCACCACCACGTACACACCTCAGCCAGTTCCCAAACATGCCACCACACCATTTAACGATTAAATTAAAGGACAAACCATTAAAATAATAACAATAATTGCCGGTAAAGTACCCAAATACGAGTATACTTCAGAGGAGGGAAATGATCAAACACTAATCAAACTGAGCCATCTAACATTTTCTTCACAGGCAATATTCCCGGTGCGGTGAGTTTGGAGCCTTTGTCGTGCATTATGGATGAAGTGGCTGCACTATAAATGAAGAGCTTAAAGAAAAAAAAAAAAAGAAAAAAAGCCGACAATCGATCCCCGTCAGACTCTTGTAGTACCTAACTGATGAGCCTCGCCAGTGAGGGAGAAATGCAAACCGCCAATAACCTTTTTTTTTTTTTTTGTGCGTTTTCTTTTTTTTTTTTTTGCTGATTGTTTATGCGCTTTTTTTGTCGTCAATTCTTTCAAAACGCCAGTAACTTCCACCCGCCCTTTTTTTTTTTTTTTTTGCTTTGTTGATGATTGTGTGGTAAAATCATCCTTTACCAAATCTGCGGCCTTCTGTTCAGTTCCTCACCATTTGATACACAGGGCACTGCAGACCCTCAGTAGGTCAGCGAGCACACGACTGATCCTGTACCCAAAGTAAGCAGATCTTTTCGCGCAACAATTTCACAGACACATTTAGTTAACCAAAGGTGAATCAATGAAAAGTGCAAATCAGAAACTTCTCAACCTTACCTTTTAATGTCACTGAACCAATAGAGGTAACGAAAGATATCGGCCTTGATGGAGTAGCAGGCAGCGCGTCCCAGTCTCAAGGTCTTGAGTTCGATCCTCACTCAGATCATGACATTTCACAGGGACTGCCATGAGCAGGCCCTAATAACTCGCAGCTTGCTGTTTTTTTTTTTTTTTAGAGAGAGAGAGAGAGAATGCTATAAAAGATATGATAAATAACTCACAAACCATCAACTGGATCATTTCCAATGCCAGTAGTTTGTCCTGATGAGTGTATTCATTATATATATATATATATATATATATATATATATATATATATATATATATATATATATATATATATATATATATATATATATATATATATATATATATATATATATATATATATATATATATATATATATATATATATATACACGAAGGCAAATATGATGCAGTTTACTTAGCAGCAAAGACAACTCAAACTTATGTAGAAGAAAATGGGTGTGGTTGCGCTGGCTGTGAGGTGAACCCTGTCTCGTTTGGCAGCACGCCCCAGCAGCTCACCTCTATCCGTCGCCGATTGGTTAGCCAGGGTGACGAGAGTGCTCGAGCTACGGACCGTAGTGGAGCTTCGGTGGCGAGACTCAAGTTGGTAGAACGACGGTTCGAAGAGTCATTGGTCCATATATATATATATATATATATATATATATATATATATATATATATATATATATATATATATATATATATATATATATATATATATATATATATATATATATATATATATATATATATATATATATATATATATATATATATATATATATATATTATTTTTTTTTTTTTTTTTTTTTTTTTTTTTTTTCAAAAGACTGGACAATTATCAGCAGAGCTCCTACAGAATGCCAGTTAGCTAATCCAACTGAATCTTTTTTTACTCGTCTTTAAGCATTTATTTATTTATCTTATTTTATTATTTTTTTATTTATCTATTTTTTTTTTTTTTTAGCCTTTGCTCAACTTAGCTTGCACCTAAGAGCTGGAAACCTCTGCTGTTCATTTGACATACTAAGGAAATAAAAGTTTCTTAAAAGAATCACTTTATGAAAATCAGTTTGCTTGTAACTCATCCCGGTCATTAGAAAGCCACACCATGAGGGGTAAAAAGTAACGATCTGAAATAACAGCAGCAGGAAGCATTTGGACGCGAGGGAGCATTTTTTAAGCAACTGAGTTGGATCAGTAAGAAAAAAAAAGCTCAGTGAATGATAGAGTTAAAAAATTAGCAGTTATGTGTTAAAAAGTTGTGCATTCTTTGAGGTACGTATTCACCGGCTTGGTTCCGGTGGCATCGAATAAACACGGGAAATCCTTCTTTTATAACATGGTTCGAAGGTTTCAGGAGCAGATTACATTACAGATGTGACATTACATCTGTCATTCGAGGATTCTACCTTTGAGCCACCGGAGGACGAACGAACAAACATCAAGATTTACTTGGAACAAAGTGCTTGCAAATATTGATGTATATTTCAGTAACAGCGAAAAAAAATATCGTATGTCTAAAGAAGCCACACAGATAATGTTATCCGATTATCGCGCAGCATAAGAGAAGCACAATAACACTCTTTCAAAACGCAACAAAGAGCAAACCAACCTGAGTTCCCGCTGCCCCAGACGCCCGCACCGCCTCACTGGCCGCAATCTGTTCACCTCGCGAGAAACACGATCCTCACTGCAAATTGATCCCGAGGGACTGCCTTTGGCGAGCGATGCAGCAGCATTACCTCCTCCTGGAGATGCTGGCTCCTCTGAAAGTCGATTGCCCACATTAGACACAAGCGGGCAACTCACAAACAACGAGTGAAGCACAATGTAGTCTTACGTGTTCTTTGTTGTTGAGAACCACGAGAATTAGGAAACAGAACACGTTTGTCAATAGTGCACACGGAATTGTGGCATCGTGTGTGTGTGTGTGTGTGTGTGTGTGTGTGTGTGTGTGTGTATTTCCTTACTGAATCAGCTCTGAGGCACATCTAGTATATATACATTCATCCTTTACTACACTCACACAAACAATATTCTTATATTTATCTTTCACAAAAGGTAAAGTAATATATTTTTATTTTCTCTTCGTTACAAGTGTTCCCCTTCCACTACACTCAAGATGATATGCTCCCATTCAATAAACTCATAGACAAGAAGGAATCTGTCTTTTCCTTCTCCCTCTCTGTCCACGACCTAAGAACAGAGACACACTACAGTACACACCCGCCGTCCCTTCCCACGCAGAGAAGTAAACTGTTAACTGCCGGTCATCTCAACTATCCTCTTTTTCTTGCTGTCCAATTAATTTTCTCCCGACGCCTTATTCACGACTAAGAAAGTAACATAAAAAGCAACTTAATTACTCCACCCAAGTTTCTTTCCAACTCTGTTCTTCGTGTTACAAGTAATCATCTTACACACAAGGCTCCCTTCACACGGACTTTTTTTTTTTTTCCTGTACGGTAAAATCACAGTGAAGGAGAGTGTCACTGTGTCATTGTCAATATGTCGTGTCTTCACATGAGCATATCTTTTTTTCTTTTTTATCATGGTTCGCCTGCAGTTTTATAGAGAACATACAGATAAATGACAGCAAGAACACTAGCATCTTTTCCGCGCCACAGATGAACTAATGATACAGAACGAGGGAAAACTGTCCGTCTGTAGGTTCCCCATAGACTTTTGCAGTATTCTAGAATGTACGCCCCCTGATGGTCAAGAAATGCATACTGCCACGCGGGAAACTGGCCTCACTGGCACTGCGCAAACGACCTCATTACACTTCATTCATTTGTAAGGCGTACGACAAAACCTTTTAGTAATCTGACCAAGCCATTCAGTATCCGTGGAGCCAGATTTCCGAGCGGTAAAGATTCACCTGCCACACCCAACTAGTAAACTAAAATACCATAGAAATCTGTGGAACAAGTCTAAGGTGCGTAAAACAGTTTGAAAAAATTCTCTCCCTCGCTTCCTCGCTCACTTTCTTTCACTTCTCCTTTCACTTTTTTCATCGTTTCTTTCGTCCACGTCCTCACTTTTTTTTTTCTCCTCCCCCATCCTCCTTTCCGTTCCTTCCTGCCTCCTGTACTCCCCTCCACCATCCCCCATCTCCCAGCACTCCCGCCCGACACCATTTCATAACAGATTCCCGCGAAAACACATCAGTTCCGGCCACATTCACGAGGGACACAGAGAAGGGAGTGTGGGAGGAGGAGGGAGAGAGAGGGAAATAGTTGAGGCAGGAAGAGAGGGGAAGAGAAGGACATGTCATGAAAAGGGAAGGGAAGGAAAGGGGTAGAGGAAGGAAAGGGATAAGGATAGAGAAAAAAACAAGAACAAGAACAAGAACAAAAAGAACAAGAGGAGGAGGAGGAGGAGGAGGAGGAGGAAAAGTCGTGACCTTGGATAGCGAGAAAAGGAGAGTAATGGGAAAGAGAGAGAGGAGAGAGAGAGAGAGAGAGAGAGAGAGAGAGAGAGAGAGAGAGAGAGAGAGAGAGAGAGAGAGAGAGAGAGAGAGAGAGAGAGAGTAGTAATGGTGGTGGTGTAAGGAAGGACCAGGACAGCTGATAAATTGTCCCTCAACCAATATTTCCAATGAAAGGATTAATCACTCCCCTCACCGCCACTTGGATGGCTTGGAAAACAGAATATAAAGGCAGGTACACTGTCCCCAATACGCGACAAGCCACGCGCACACACACACACACACACACACACAAAAGCGCTGACTCAACAGATCTTCAAATAACTAGTGGAAATATATATATATTTTTTTGTAAAGCCAATATGGTGTTATTTTTCTGTTCTCTCTCTCTCTCTCTCTCTCTCTCTCTCTCTCTCTCTCTCTCTCTCTCTCTCTCTCTCTCTCTCTCTCTGAGGAATAGAACACCTTATGGTAAAGGAAAAATAAAAATAAAAACTTGCTTTAGAAAATTTCAAGGACGCCACGTGTAGGAGACGGCAGGGAGGAAAAAAAAGACAAGAGGAGGAAACTGAGCGAGAGAAACGAAAAAGAACGAAAAAGAAAAAAAAAAGAAAAAAGCTTTTCACTCATTTTGTAACTTTTTTTTTAGAGAAGGTACAAGTTGAGTTTTCTTACACTTTTGTACCCTTGGCCAGTCTCATGGAAACGTAGATAAGAGATAAAGCAAGAGAATGACGATATTAACTATAACATATATAATAACAACAACAAAACTACTACTACTACTACTACTACAGCAACAACTAGAAAGGGGAAAAAAAGAAAAGATAAGAGAAAGGAGGAGGAGGAGGAGGAGGAGGAGGAGCAACAGCCTGTGTAGTAGCTCCATTACCCCCGTCAAGCGGCCGTCGGGGGTTGAGGGAGCACCGGGCATTCTTCTCTCATTACCACTTTCATTCTCGTATTACCGGAGGCCGCGTGCGAGACTTACTAGTCGGAGGGCGCGCTTCGAGGGGGATGGATCAAACCAAGTCTTCATTTCCTACTTTCCCAGGTTTGTTTTCCTCCTCAGCACCGCCTCACTGTGCATCTTGTCAAGAGGTTCCAGGAAATTGTTGCCTTTATATCTGTGTTTTTTCTTGAGCCTAAAGTTCAATGAATGCAAAGTAGAATCTTAAAGGGAAGGATTTAATGTGTTTGCGTCTTCTTTTCTTCCCCAGGTTCAAGGTCAGATCGTCTTACTCTTTCTCGTTTTAGCTATTTTTTTTTTTAATCGTATTTTATTCTGTTTTGTTTGTTTTATTTTAGTGTCAAGGACTGATACTAAATACGAGTCTTTTCAGGCTATTGCTATCAGTTACATCGTCTGTTGCTCCACGCTTTGCAACTCGGCAACTAAAACAATGAAGTATGACATGTAATCTGCAGTTAATGAAGCCTTTCAGTGACATGGGGTGATATGTAACCATCTTGCTTTTATTTTTTTTATAGCATCACGTCATTCAACACACGCTCGTCTTCCTGGCCTGTACGATGCGGCGCACTCTTCACCTTGACTGTTGCTGCGTGTCTTTGCATTTTCCTCCCACATTGACCATTCTTCTCGGAGCTCTGCCCTTCATGTCCTGAGGAAGTTTGCCGGCAGTGGACCGGGAAAACCTGCCTTGCAAGTATAAAGCAAGACTCGTTTCAGCCATTTGCAAGGAAGAGGACCCAAAGTGATGCCAAGGTGAATCAACAAAGAAGTGAAAGGACAAACAATATACAAGTCCACAACCCGAGGAACCGCCAGTGCTGAGTGCCGAGCTGATTGACACACTGAGCTTCATCATTATTTCGCCACTTGCATTACCGAGCAGGGGAATACCAGAACGTGAATATGAAACCAATCCATCAGTGAACGGACCTGAATGTTGTTGAGATATCATAAGAACCGGACCAATATTCATTTCGTTATGTTTCGTGCACACTGCAGAAAAGAACACTATTGTCTGAGTAATCTGTCAGCGTCTGATTAATTTGGTTCCTCATTAGATATTACCAATTGACATTATAAAACAAAGGGCGCGCAGCATAACTGACAGCAACACAATCACATGTAGCAACGCCACAGGACACACACTCTACTGCCACTCGCACTTCATCAACAATTTTAAATCATTCGGGCACACTTCATTTTCGCTGCCATTACCATCGCTATCAGGACGTATCAGGTGCTTGTAGTTTTTTTTACAGCTGTTATTGTTGTTGCTTCTGCTGGTGTTGGTGGTGTTACTGTTCACACGCTAACAAGTGTCATTACCAATTGACTGAATTATTGCGCCGCAACAACGAGGTCATATGGCGCTTACGATCGAGAGAGAGAGAGAGACAGAGAGAGAGAGAGAGAGAGAGAGAGAGAGAGAGAGAGAGAGAGAGAGAGAGAGAGAGAGAGAGAGAGAGAGAAACTTTTTCCACCCAGAAACTACCACGAGCCAGGAAGGAACTTGCCACAAGCGGAACACCACAACACAGCCACCCGCCCCAGGAACAACAATTGTATCAATCCTCTAACTTTTTCCTGGCGTGGTGCCGCGTCCTTGCCTTGCTACAATTTCATAATACAATACTGCGTTTATGACCAAAAGAGTGTTGCAATACCCCAAGTAAAGCTGCATCTCCCTGGTTCTTTCTCATCGCGCATTTGAGGTATTACATAATTGCCTCACCTCCTGCCCTTGTGATAAGACCGTTGCCCCTTGCCCAGCATTCCTGCAGTGGCGCCATTAAGTTGAAAGTACGCTCAATTACATGATGAAATAAACTGGTCGTCTTTTTTTTTTTTAGCCAAGCAGCCTAGAATGTTACTCTAGGTATTATTATCTAAATCTATTGGTATCCGTTTTTAGGACTGCATATCAGTTAAATATTTCAATTAAAACCAAGGTGAACTCCCAAAAATGAGCATCTATGAAAACATTCGCTGGACAACCAACTCAACAAGAATTAAACGCATGACACAGAGAATCCTAGCTTCTTATTTTTGTACAATTTCTGAATGAGGCAAGGAAGGTCTTACTTCAGAAGCTATTTTTCAACTTTCTTCTCGACGCAACCTTCCAGACATCTAACCCTTCCCCGAATGTCACTAAACTACGTATCCTCCTTTTCTAAATTTCCAATGAAAATATCACATTTCATAGCCTTCTAAAGTGGCTTCCATTAGTTGAATGTTTTGTGTCTTCTCCGACATTTTTTGTTCTTATATATATACAGGGAGCTTACCCGTCCTCGCATGGATTACAGCTCACATATGAGGAGATTCAGTTCATAGAGACTCACTAAGCAGGCAGGGCGAAATCAAAATCTTTTCACCTCATTAACCCTTCCTTCTTTAAATGATTACCTACAATCTCTCACTGTGGCACAGTATATATCAATGGCTGCTGCTCTTCTGAACTAGCTACATTAACTGCAAAACATCCTCCTCTCCCATCGCCTCGCTGCACAAGACATTTTACTCGCTTTCAACCTTACTCGACCAGCTTCGCTAATGGAAGAGTTTACCAGTATCTTCACTCTGTCATTCCCTTCCGTGGTAAGCTCTGGAATTCTCTGTCTATTTCTGGTTTCTCCTTCCAAAGACTTGAACTGTTTCAAGAGAAGTAGCGAGATACCAACGGAATTAAATTTGCCAAAGTATTATACGAGTAAACTCTTTCACTAGTAACCTTTATGTTCGCTTGTGAGTTTTCTTTCCATAGTACCAATAAAACAATAACTGCAGGTCATCAAACATTCCAAGATACATCAAGGAATCACTGAAAATAAGTTATTACAAAGTACCAAGAACTGACAAATTCCCGACACACATCACGCTGATCAAACCCGAGTGTTGTTCAGCGTCGCATATGAGACGAATACCTACTCGTAGTTGGAACTAAGCACAAGGAAAGCAAGCACGAGGCAATTCCCGCGGCGAGGCCTCCTATTCCTCCCTTCAGCTGAAGAGCGCCAAAGGAGACACAAAGGAGGAAACACCGCGAACCCAATTCTCAAGTGACGTCTGGAAGGGACGCGCCGCACTGTTGACCTTGGCGACGTTCCAACGGTATACCCGAGGAGACGAAGACGGCGACCCTGAGGAGGCTGGCGCGCGGGAGGCAAGCAATAGTACGACACTGTCAACACCAACACAGCCTTTCAGCAATCAAGCAGCAGCCGAAATCCCTGTGCATCACTACGGCGTGTATGTGTAAAGGCTCCACTCAGCCCGCCATGCATCGTGAACGTTTAAATTTGTTATTTTGGAGCCTAAGCAGATGTATTACTGGTACAGCGCCCGTTACATAGCCGGTCGTCGGGTCCCATTTAGAGTGAGGCTCAGCAAAATACACACACACAAAAAAAATTAATGGCATTCACTGAACGTTATATTTATACAACCATAATATCACATAGGTATGAATTTATCCTGTAGACCAGAGCACGCGTTCAACAAAATCATTATTTATGAGGGGAAAAAATAACATTAATTTCCGAAGTTGTTGAGGGATATAGCATTTCTCAGTAAATATTTATTACTCACTGTTTCTGTTTTTTAACAATGCTCATCTCCTTAATGACTTATTGCTGGAGGACACACACACACACACACACACACACACACATAACACCACGTATATATGTAAAGCATTTTCGACAGACAGGCTAACAAACAGATAGACAAAACTACTAAAGTGAGTCGATAAATACTATTCAGTAGGAAGTTTGGTAGATAGACAGACAGATAGATAGACAGACAAGTAAATACATACAGATAGATACAGAGGCAGGCAAGATCCATAGACAGGTATATACATAGACAGATAGATAGATACAGGCAGGCAAGATAGATAGACAGGTATATACATAGACAGATAGATAGACAGAGGTAGGCAAGATAGATAGACAGGTATATGCATAGACAGATAGATAGACAGAGGTAGGCAAGATAGATAAACAGGCATACGCATACAGATAGATAGATACAGGCTGGCCAGATAGATAGATAGATAGATAGATAGATAGAGACAGGCATGCAGTAAGACCGATGGATGAATAAATTAGGAGGACCCATTGGAAGTAATTTAATCAGTATGTTAAGTGAAGGCCTTGATATTCTTGGAAGACTTGGTTCCTTTCTTTATTGACCACCACCACCACGACCACCAGCAACCACCACAACCTCCACCAACTACCACAACCTTCACAACCTCCTCCTCCTCTTCCTCTGCTTTCTCTTGATACAAATACGTAATTTCATCCTTTCCTTTAATGGCTCTCGACTGCCTCTTTCCCTCACATCAGACAGTATTACTCCTTTTCTTGGCTAAAAACGAAACAAAATATATAGAGGAAGGAGAGAAAAAGATTACTGAGTACGCATTTCATATTTCATTTCTCAGTCAGTTTTTCTTTTTCTACATGTTCTAAACCTTCGGGGGAATTCGTTTCGTTTTATTTTCCATCCCACTCAGATCTTCGGGAAAAAGCTTCACTCATCCCTGTGTGAAGTAAATCTTGATTCAGGATACAATTCTTTTTCATATTTTTTTTATACGGAGTTGCGAGAAGTATGTGCGTAAGTGTTCCATCCCATCAACTCTCTTCTCACCGAGTCTTTCCACCTCGCTGCCTCATCTTCACCCCGCTGCTGCATCTCTTCCATCACTTCATCTTGTGCACGTTGTTGCTATTGCCATGCCAGCATTCCGGCACACCTGAAGACACGTTTCCTTCCCACCCCTTCCCAACAACCCAATATGCACTACTTCTTGCAGACCCTCGCGCTGTCTTCCGGTGACTTTCTAATGCAGAATTGAGTTCATTAACATTAAGCTTTCCTCCATCCTCTCAAAATGAGGAGATTCGCAAATTACGTCATAATATATTTCAACCTTATGAAACCGAAAATATTTCCTAGACTATTGAATTGACGGTTTCCTGGAGAATGTTTACTACAAACTAATGTTGACTTATTTCTTAATATTATTATTCATTTATCTTATCAAAAAAG
Source organism: Scylla paramamosain (assembly GCF_035594125.1). Classification (NCBI taxonomy): domain Eukaryota; kingdom Metazoa; phylum Arthropoda; class Malacostraca; order Decapoda; family Portunidae; genus Scylla; species Scylla paramamosain. Next base: position 3,929,649 of record NC_087177.1, read on the forward strand.
GGAAAAGTTCCACAAACCACTTCATGCCACACAATACTAATATAATCCAATTTAGACTTCAGTGGTGAATTCCTGATGCTGCCTAACTAACTAATAATATCATTCCAGCATCTTTCCAGCAAGGGAAGTTTTACAAGTCACTTGATAACATATTTCATCACTATGACAACCATGTTCAAGGCATTCAGAGTTCTGAGTTATAAAGAGCAAATCAAGAGCTCATTACATACATAAGACGCCTTTTCTTTTTTTCATAATCTTCGTTATTGCGACAGCACAAACACCTGAGAATTCCTAACTACCCACAGCAGTCCTGCAGCTTTACGCAGAGGTGACCTGACAATCCAATCTCCGTTTCCCGTGTCAAGTCCTGCGATTTAAAAAAAGAGAGGAAGGCAGTGCGTTTCCGAATTAAAAAATATCCTTCCTTCTCGCCGTACAAAGTCTATTTCCATCACGTTTTGTCGGAGGCACTTTTCCCCGCACGGGTCACATCCATCCCTCCTTCACAGTAACGCGGTGCCCCGGTGAGGCTGCAGCGCTACCATTCTGTTCGACTCCCCTTCAGACCTTTATACGTAGACTCTCTTTTTTACAATCAATAAGCGGCACCTTACATCAATTTGCTTATCTATCTATCATTTTTAAGCCCCACACCTGTAATTTTAGTTTGAAATATGGTAAAGTAATGGCTTCTGACGCCCAACATTAAGAAACTGCACAACTTCAGTTTAAAATAATTATGTAATGATGTCACATAATTCGTTAATTTTCATTCATGAGAAGCTAAAGTAATTTCCTTTTCATTTAATTTAATTTGGTATCGCTGTCACACAAATTGTTTAGAAATGCGTGACATCAATATTGGCAGGAACTTTATATGCGTGGATATTCATCACGATTAATTATCTTAATTGTTACTTAGTTACCACTACAGTAAGTTAATTAATGGTTTATTGAGATACTTCTAAGATTTCTCGTCGTAAATCTTTATGTTGAGCCATAATTTGATCACCGGAATACTTAAGCCATTATGCTTTTTTGTTTGAAAAGTAAGAAAATGGCTATGGTTATCCTAGCATTTTATATCAATGAATTAGTCTATCAATCAATCAATAAAACAGTCGATGAAAATATCAGAGTATCAATATATCAGTTACCTGGAGACTATATGGCAGGAAGTGTTTGGTCTCACATCAACACACATATACACTCAGACACACACAGGTCTTTCACAACACAAATATTTCCCGCTGTACCTTCATATTTTTTTTTTGAGAGAATACACTTGAGAGAGGATGTACAGGACAGAAGTTACTGGCGACAACATACACGAGCGGCCGACCCCACCAGGGACTAATAAGGCCAAGAAGATCCTTTTCTATTTTTAAGGACTCGACTACTGGAAGTGGCTCATGAGACACGTGCAACACCAGGCTTCACTTCCATGAGCATAACACTGTTTGGAGATGGACGACCGTGTTTCTCCCCGTCCCGTTACTGTCTTAATTAGCAGTCCACCTTGAAGATTCCCCCACTTTCTTGGTCAATACGCCAAGAGGGTACGCGATGCATGCTGCGGATACACACACGTCAAATATTTCTTGTGTGTCTTTTGTTGATCATCCCGGCCTTTCTATTATTACCTCATGACATTTTTCTTAGAAGTACGTAGAAGTATTGGCAGATTAATGGAAAACTATGAGTAAAGAATACATCTCATACGTCTTTTGTTCTCCCTTGCTCGACCACCTCTTGCTTACTGTCACCACCTCATCTTTAAAAAGAATTATAAGTATTTATAGATTAATGAAGAAACTACAAGTAAAAATATCATGAGCTTGTATTTCTAATCGATGTAATGGAAAAGTAATTGTTTGACTGATCGGTGAGAAAATACCGTACAGTGAAACATTCTTGCTCTTGTATATTGTCACCTGCACCACTCCTCGTTTTCTTTCCTTTTAAAGTAATCGAGTATACGAGTATATCGATCAAGTTTTATTTTATTCTTGGTTTTTATTTTTACTTTTATTGTTATAATGATCTACTTTTATTTATCTATTTACTTGTTTATTTATTTACTGTTCTGTGTTTGTACAATTTCAGTGACATTTATTAATAGTTTTTACATACTCCCTTCCCCTCGGAGTCACCACACCTCATCCAGCCGCACAACCACATATGCAACAACACTGAAGCAAAAGCTAGTCCAGTGAATGGTGAGTCTGCTTTCCCTGCTGAATAAAAATCCATTTGGAGGCTTCCCGCTCTGCCTGTTGTCATTGGACCATGGATGAACGTTTTCTGCAAGGCGCCAGCCGCAGCCACCTGACGGCCACGCGTCAAGGCCAGCGAGGGAATTCGAGCCAGATAGGGGACAAAAAGCCCATTAAAGGGAGGCCGTCAGTGTTATAGGAAAAAGTTTGACAAAGAAGAGCACAGCCTTTGTGGTGAGTGGCGGTGCTGCAAGTACAAGACAGTCCGCGTTGATGACTTGGTGATTGGCGGCTGACACCAAGTTGGTGAGACAATAGATGCAAGAGAAAGAATGCCGGGTTATTACAATACCGCAAGGATACAAGACACGCTTTGGCAATGCTTGGGACTGAGTAGCACTATGAATAGCAAATAGTTGTGTGAATATTACAATCTCATTATATAGCAGATATCATAATTTCCGCTGCTTCGTGAGGATCAAAGTGTGTTTGTCTCTGTGCTTTGTTCAAGGCTTTTGAGGCGCTCCTGACGATTGTTATCCCCAGCAAGAAGCACCTGAGGCAGGTGTACTTGTCTCACACTGATGCACAGTTAATTGTCTACGGTCTTAATGACTAAAGACAAATATCTACTGACAACGGAGGATGAATATTCATTTAGAAATAACAAATACAACAACTGTGTAACATCTGTCCTCTAACAGAGAGCAAACTATAGGCATTCTGTTATCTCCTCGCATGAAGTAGCCGCCAGCACCAGGCCTGAGGGACATACAGGTGCGGTTCCCTATACCAGCAGACTACGTGTGTAGCTATCTTGTGTTTCCGGGAAAGCGAGCCTTGTCTGAACACCTGTCCCCTTGTTTACCCACTACAGTCCCGCCGGTGCAGCGTGAACCCTCGCGGTACACAACCAATCTCCCAATTAACCACCTCCCCTTCCCGGCCAGCGTGTACCAGCTCGCCGCCACGGGTCACTGCAGCTTTTGTCCACAGTGCCGCGACACCAGCAGCCAACCACCCGCCAGGCGAACCGCTTCGTTAGCCTCCGAAGGAGCTTTGTTTACCACCGCGGCTGGAACACAACTTGCAATCAGGAGCGAGGTGTCACATACGACGATGGAATACTGATAAGACGTGGGGTGAACGAGTACGCAGCTCCTCTACATTGCCGCCGTGATCCTGGCTCGCCCCTCTTCCTCCACACGCTTCTCGCTCACGTCACTCACTCGGTGGGGGAAGCAGCACTTTCTCGTAACCACAGTTGACACCACATGACCCCGTTGTTAGGACACAATAACTTAGTTTCTCTCTCCCTTTCTTTGACATCTCAGTATTACATTCAACACTCACTCCCCTAACCTAATCGTCCCAACCACTCTCCCTGTCCACCCTGTGCCTTCCTATCCACCAACTGCTCCTCCAACTCCTACCGATGATTTTGTTGCGCCCTCCCCGCCACTTTTTTTTCTTTTTTTTTCTCGACAAAGTAGCGCGTGAAGTTTAGTGGGGAAAACTTTACAAATTATAAGTTGGTGAATTGCAAAAACGGCGACTGAAAAGCAAGTAATTAGGTAAGTGATTAATAGTATGAAGAGTGGCACGAAGTTCTGAGATGCGGACACTTTAAAGTTTCCAAAATAATGAATCAGTGAGTGCCGGCGTTCAAAAACAGGTTTACTCGTCCTTAAATGTGAGCAGCTGCGTTGTGATAATTAGCACCACACATTTTCAAAACAATTATATACCCTAGTGTTATCATTGTGATGGATAAAGTCATGGTTACAGTGATTCCAAATAAGAGACCTTAGTCTTGGAAAAAAATATATATAATTACGTTTATTCTATTGCTAGAAACTAATAAAACAAAAATAAGACACAGGTAATAAGCTGTACAGTCCCTCAGCATTTAACTACGTCTTCTTTGAGTGTGTGACGCATAAGAGTCCCTCAGGGCATAAAGCAGACTTTGATACCGAGATTACCACAGTTTGTTGTCTCCAGGCTTCACTCAAACACTCATCTCTCGAGGGATACACGAGGCAGAATGAACATCTGCATGGGCTGCGTGCTGTCTACCCACCCTCTGGACTTGAACTGAGATCCAGCGGACTTCGTAGGCTTATGCATTTCCACCAGAGGGTCTCCACCGCTCAGTAAAACCGCCAAGGCCAAGGACAAAAAGTAATAAAAAAAAGTTAGTAATGCCGTCCGAAGACAATCAATCAAGTTAGTCAAGCAATCAATCAGTCACCAAAACCAAGGAGGCAATAACCTCACATAACCCGACATAACCTCAACGAAAGCTCGTGATATGAAAATCCTTGACAGAAAACGTGAGCCAAGTGTTTTTAGGTATCTAATTCTAGGGGCAGAAATAAAATCAGTTAAAAATATCTGACCAAACCAGGATCTTCTCGAAATAAATATGGACTCTAGTTGGACTAATTAATAGACGAGAACAAGAAGGTAACAAGTAACGCAGCGCTGAACTAAATACATGGGACGATAAACCCGCACCAGATTAGACCACTGTGTTGGCTTTCCCTTGCTGCCTCCCTTCGCCCGCCCCAATGCAACGGGATGATGGTAACTGATTCGCACACTGAAAATAAGTCTCCTCTTGTGACGGAATTAATTTAGGGATTCGCAGGAAATGCTAAACACATCACACCGGTACGTCTTTTCTTGAATAATTAAAACTATGCAGGGAATACAGAATAAATACATGTATAGGATGGGGGCAGAAATGAGTCAGGTTCCCCAGACATGACAAATCGTCCAGAATGAAACACTTGTTGGAAACTTATACACAATTACAAGCTTGTTGAGTAATAATGAAGATATTGCTACTGCTACTACTGCTGTTGCTGCTACTACTACTACTACTACTTCTACCACTATACTACCAATCCACATCATCCACCCTCGCGCACGCACGCACGCACGCACGCACACAGTCCACCCCTGCAAACACACAAAGGAAAACAGGATTGCCGGCCTTCCGCTCCTGTCAGACAGCGAGGTCACAATTCCTAGACTTACGTCCGTACCTATTCTTATCTAAGTGAACTGGGGCTGCAGCGTGAAAGGAAACCCTCGCAAACAGTCCCCTTGTGGTCGTGGATTCGAACCCGGCAACTATTGGATGTAAGCCGATCCCCATAACCAGTGCAGTACTTTACTGCTGCATTACTCTTCCCTAACTTTAGTATCTGAAGGAATAATTATGGTGGAAAACAAACTGAACAGCCTTCCGTGAACATTTAAAAATTCCCCTGGCTGGTTCTATGCCGCGTCTTCCGCCCCGTCCTGCAGCACGCGCCTCGCTCACGCCCTGCGCCTGACCGTGACAGACGAGCCGCGACCCACGCCATACGTCACACTCGAGGAATAGCTTTTAAAGTTTCATAGCGAGACCCGTGGGTTTCCCTCGTGGCTGCTGGCCCAGTGGTGATATTGTCCCCTTCCCTTCCTCTCCCCATCCCATCCCGTCCCTTCCTATCCCTTCCTGGCGTCGCAATCATTCTCTCTCTCCTCACATCCTTTTCCCCTCACGTACCCAACTCTCGCCGCCTCCGTTTCCCAGACTTCTCCCTCCTACTGCTGCTTTATTGTTTATTGGTGACTTGACTCCATTAATTTTTTTCTTCCTCGGAACGCGGCCGCTTCTCAACATCACTCCTCTGGAATCTCTCTCTCTCTCTCTCTCTCTCTCTCTCTCTGTGTCTGTGTGCTATAAATAACCCACTAACAATCAGCGTTCCATCATTTCTACGCTCACCACCACGAGCTCCCTTCTCTTCCTGCATCACCACTACATAACCTTCCACCAGAACCCACCTACTAGCCACTACAGTACCACCACCACCACCACCAAGAACACCATCCAAAAACCACCACCACTATGACCTAACCCCTCAGCACCACACCACACCACCACCACCACCAAGAACACCATCCAGCCATCAGTCTCACCACCATGACTCAATCCCTTCAATCCCTTCACCACCACCACAACTAAGAATACCATCGAAATATCACCATCACCACCACATATTTTCCTCCATTACCACCACCACCACAATCACATTGGACCATAAACTTCACCATAACTACTACCACTACCACCACCACCACGACTACCACTGCTAGCAAGCCACACAAGCGCCGTTAATGTAAGGCTTCCGCAGAATGGCTGTCATATTCCCTATGAACGGTAAATTCCAAATTACATTTTTATTCAAAGCAGTTTTCCATCCTCCGCCACCTGGGAGATATATGAGAGTGAAAATATTGCCATCGCGTTGGGACAGGGGCGGAGGGAGGAGGGATGGAGGCAGTGGAGGGAGGACGGGAGGAAAGGAAAGAGGAAGAGAGGGAGAGAGCGAGAGGAAAGGGAGGGATGGAAAGTTGGAGGAAGCGCAGCGAACTCTTCTTCCCCACATTCAGAGATTTGTTTTCTATTTATTTTTAGTTTTGTTGTGTTCGGGTGGGGTTGTGTGTGTGTGTGTGTGTGTGTGTGTGTGTGTGTGTGTGTGTGTGTGTGTGTGTGTGTGTGTCTGTGTGTGTGTGAGCTGATTCTCTTACAGCTATTGATATTACTCTGTCGTCATTGTTACTATTTCAACTACTACAGGTAGTAGATATCAACCATCCGTGGCCTCTCTCTCTCTCTCTCTCTCTCTCTCTCTCTCTCTCTCTCTCTCTCTCTCTCTCTCTCTCTCTCTCTCTCTCTGGGTACAGACAAAGGGCTTGCTGATCCACCATACACACGAACGAAACGGATCCACGTACTAGAGTCACCCCGCTTACCCTTCGCCCACACACACACACACACACACACACACACACACACACACACGGCGAACATGACGTCACAGCAGCACATACAGATTTAACGATTGATGGCGTGTCTCCCACCCAGCGATAACATATTTTGGTGCGAGCGTTTGGCGGCGGTCGTGTATATACAGCGCTTTAGGAACGATAAAGGGGGTATTAATCTATTAATCACCCCGGATCACCGTGTAACACCGGCCTCCAATACGGCTTTGATGGAGCATTGCACTCTTTGCGTTAATCATGCCCGAATATTTTATCTTGTCTGTCAGGCCTGTCAATTTTTTTCCCGGTCCCGGCGGTTCATGGTCACAATACGTAAGATTACATCAAAATGCGTCACTTCAATACAAATATATCGCCTGGATTTACCAGGAAAGATGAGTTATTATATCTGCAGGGTATAGCGGAGCATGTACGCGTGAGGGAATGAATTTTATTTACGTACGAACTCTGATATCGAAGTGTCAGAATCAGCCGGAGCCGGAGCAGCGCAGCGGGAGGCTCATTGGAGTCGGCAGGGATGCTGAGGCAAGACGGAGCTGACAATTTCGTAAGTTTCATTACATTAATATTTGGCGTACCGACTTTCCCCTCTACGAAAGTTCGAACCTCAGCGCGAGTATTAAGCTGAAGGAGTAAAGACGTTAGTGCCTGGACCTGCCGCCCGTGATGGAAACACTGCCGCCACTCCGCAGCATCTCGGCGGAGACGGGTTCACTGGGTGCAAAAGTATTAACCACTCCATTCGACCAATAGCAAGACTACCAACAAAATTTATTGAAAAGTAC
>NC_087177.1:3942500-3995000 GCF_035594125.1 Scylla paramamosain
GAAACTCATCGTTCAGTTTCATTCCTAACTCGTTTGAGCAATATTTCGCTCTTCATTTAAGTTTAGTCAGCCTTTCTCACAGTAACTGGAATACTTATCAGGCTGAAGTACTCATTGTTAGGGCTTGTATTCAAAACCTTTGTATGCTGTCCTTATCTGAGCCGGAATCTGGTTCTCTGGAGTTATATACGTACACATATACATGCTTCTATTCTCTTCCTGCAATTTGCTTCAATTCTGCCCTGCCATCATTAATTTTCTCTACATGTTCTGCCACAGCGACATTCCCATTACTAACCATTCACTGGAATCCCTTTCATGACTGCGGGCCACTGCCTTGTCACATGCAAATCTGGCCACTGATCACTTATCTTCCTATTTTCATTCCTTCGTCAGGGCATGAAAAGCCTCCCCCTTACTCTGCTTCCGGCATGTTAAGAAAGACCAGGATATTAAAGGCAGGCTTGTAATATTCTAATTAGTAACTCTGTACTTATTCACAAAATAATTTGAGATTAAACTTGTTAAATGAAAAGTTTAAAGAAAAATCGTAGCGTCTCAAAAAAAATTCAAGTCTAGTTTAGCCATCAAATATACTTCACTCAAAGGAACCAAAATAATAACAAAGCTAATAAAGCAGGGACAGACGTGGCCTGCTGAGCTTACCAGTACCTGAGGGAAAATGAGAAGATATTAATGAACTTCTGCATTAGTAAGATGAGCAAAATGCGTAAGGGAGTGAGTAGAACGCCTCCCCCACAGGGATGGATAACGGCTCGTGGTTAGGGAAAACCAGAAAGAATAAGAATAAAAGCAAAGCTGTGACGGACTGGCAAACGTGAAGGATGGAAAGTGATGAAACGAAATCGTCTCTCCTTTTTACAAGCTGTGTGTGGAAAGTTTCTCCACAACATATTACGTGGCTATTGCATACTGCAATAGCCACGAGCTTGTACCAAGTCAACACCGGAAGGAACGCAGGAACTGACCAAACACCTCGTATTACTGGCGTCGAATTAGCAAGGGTGGAAATATAAAACCTTTAGATATAATTTCCTGTGGAGGGCAAATCAAAGGTATCTGCGTGAGTGCGCCGTGGGTACGACTTAGTGTGAGGATGCCATCTTGTAATGAATTCCGTCTAAATGCTTCTCATATAATCACGGCGAGTACATGGGACTTTCACAGCACATCGTGATAACCGAGGAATAGCCTGTTCTTTTCACCAGTTCTCCTTTAACCGTCAGTTTCCAATTCCTCATAGTACACCGCACTCACTCCTGCCGTCTTCTGGATCAGGGGGTGCTGTGAACTTTTCAGTAACTCAGCTCTGACCTCACCTTTGTCTCACAACACAAGGAGGTAATCACAGCCTGCTGCTGTTGCTGTTTTTGCTGCTCTTGTTGTTGTTATTGTTGTTGTTGTTGTTGTTGTTGTTGTTGTTGTTGTTGTTGTTGTTGTTGTTGTTGTTGTTGTTGTCGTCTCCGCTGATTTTTTTCCCTCCTTCCAGTCATTAAATCCCACCCATATATAGAGAGGCTCAATTCAGCTGGGTAGAGTCGAAATCTTTTCATTACATCGACTCCTCTCCTCTAACAGACTGGCTTGAATCTCTCACTCACTGCCGTAATGTTACATCTCTGATTATCTACTAACATTGCCTCCATGGTTACTACACTTCTGAACTTGTTAGGTGGAAACTTAGTCTCCTTCCGCGGCATTACTACTTGCTCTCAGCACTATTCTGTTCACCTAACCAATGCAAGAGTCAATTTTACTTCCATTTCACTGGTAAACCCAAATACTCTTCCTACGACTTGAACTGAAATTAAACTAACCAATGTTTTTTATCCTCTCCTGCATCTTCTTACTTATCCTTTCATAAGAAGCGGCATTAACAGCAGGTTTTCTTTACTGCTCTTTTTGTAGTAGTAGTAGTAGTAGTAGTAGTAGTAGTAGTAGTAGTAGTAGTAGTAGTAGTAGTAGTAGTAGTAGTAGTAGTAGTAGTAGTAGTAGTAGTGGTGGTGGTGGTGTCAGCGGAATATTCTATCATAAACCTGAAACATTTTACTCCTCGGAGGCTTTTACAATTAGAGCAAATAAAAAAAAGAAAAAAGAAAAAAGAAAAATCAGGTTGGACTAACTAGGAGCCAATCGACTTGGCTGCATGGAGCTCAAAGTTCGGGATTACTTGATAATTGATTCAAGACTTTTATAACTCCGGGGAAGAAAAGACTGCAGCATTCTTTTTCTCCCGGTCTCTCTCTCTCTCTCTCTCTCTCTCTCTCTCTCTCTCTCTCTCTCTCTCTCTCTCTCTCTCTCTCTCTCTCTGGTGATAATACTAACTTCTACACCTAAGCAATTTCAGTGTGTCTTTCTTTCTCTCTCTCTCTCTCCCAGTCTCCATCTCTCCCAATGGCATAAAAATTCTACATCTCTCGAGCAATTAAATCTCTCTCTCTCTCTCTCTCTCTCTCTCTCTCTCTCTCTCTCTCTCTTCTCTCTCTCTCTCTCTCTCTCTCTCTCTCTCCCCTCCTCTCTCTCTCTCTCTCTCTCACAAATTACTCATTTCCAATCTCAATGTCATTCTCTTTGTTTCTGAATCTCTCAGAAATACAATAAAAACTCCACATTTCTTAGTAAGTAATCTAACTCGTTTCTTTCTTTTTCCATCTCTCGCAATAATGTTCACTTTTTATATCCCTAAAGTAACTTGATTCTCTTCCTCTCCCTCCGTCTCTATCTCTCGTGATATCAAATTTCTACACCTATGTAATATAACTCTCTCTCTCTCTCTCTCTCTCTCTCTCTCTCTCTCTCTCTCTCTCTCTCTCTCTCTCTCTCTCTCCCTCTCTCTCTCTCTCTCAAACACACACAAAAAAAATAAAAGTAAATAAATAAAATAAATAAATATCTACACTCTACAAATTTAACAGAATCTAAGTAAAGAATTACCTTAAATTACCACTGGACTTGACGCCACTTTTTTCCCCTCCTGGAAATTGAACTGCCGAGACAAAGCGATTGTCATTCTAGTGCAACATTCCTCCTCTTCCTCCTCCTACTGGACATTCCTTCACACGCTTTAAGGCTGAAAAGAGGGAGAGAGAGAGAGAGAGAGAGAGAGAGAGAGAGAGAGAGAGAGAGAGAGAGAGAGAGAGAGAGAGAGAGAGAGAGAGAAGAATTAATACCTTTTGCATAAGTCACCCCTCTCCTCGGCATGCACCCCAAACACCTCTCCTGAGTCCCCTCCTTCAGACCCTTCTTCCTCTTCTTCCTCCTTCGAGAACTCCTTCACGTTCCCCTCTACGCCTCATGTTTATTCGCCTGTCATACCTCAAATGCCGCCTCTCTCTCTCTCTCTCTCTCTCTCTCTCTCTCTCTCTCTCTCTCTCTCTCTCTCTCTCTCTCTCTCTCTCTCTCTCACCCACACCCACACACAAACACCAACATATCTTTCTTCGCTCTACTTTGCCAACTATAAAATTCACAAGCTATAGTAATTCCCATAATTTCTACCTTCTGAGCTGCGAGTATCAGCATATACCATGTGTCTGCTCCACCCATACACGCGCCACCATTACGCTCTCTTATATTCGCTGGGAAAAAAAGAAAGAAAGAAAAGAAAAGAAAAAGAGCACATCTATTTTGCGCCGGGCCGACTCGCTTTGTAATTCGAAGTAATTCGCCGAACGGAGTAGAACTGGTAACTTGGGAAGAGTTTTTTATTTCATTCCACACTCGTTCTTTACTTTCTACCGCTACGGGGACCGCTACGGGGACATTACAAGCAGAGAGAGAGAGAGAGAGAGAGAGAGAGAGAGAGAGAGAGAGAGAGAGAGCAATTGTGAGTTGTGTTCTTAGACGAAACTTCCAAGAAAAGACGCACAGCTCGAGCCGGAAAAAGGAGTCAGCCTGTAATCCACACCTCGCACTGACTAAATGAAAACGAAGCACCAAATATGAAAGTTCTCAGAAGCGATTCACTTGCCGTCAGATTTCAGGATACGAAGAGGGTACGTCTGGAGAAGTGTTGCCTAACTCACTCCACTTCTCTTCTCGGGACAAAAATAAAAGGCAAAAAAACAGACAGCTATTAAAAGGTATAAAACGCTTCTTTCCATACGAGTTTTAGCTACATAAGATGATTTTAAAAGACTAGTCCTTATATTGATAAACCAAACATCAGTACAAATAATATCAAGCCCTCCTGTGGCCTGAGCTGTATTGTGGCCCTGAGTGAAGAGTTTTGTACGTTCCTCAGTGTGATGCGACCGTCCAGCAGACAAGGGTGGCATGAGGCGGTGCTGTTATTGACTTACACCAACAAACAAGATTTTTCTTTTCCCCTGCAGACGCCAGCAAGATTCCCGCCCTGCCAGACACCTTCCTCTTCCCGCTAAGGCAATGCCACGCGTCGCAACTAACCATTCGTGCAAGTTTTCCCATCAAAGCTTCACTAACTCCGCGGACGCTGCTCCAGAGGCCAACAAGGGAAATTAAAACTAATAATTAACTAATTAATTAAACTTCAAAATAGTGGAATCCTTCGTTCCTGGCTCCCGGAAGAGCAATAAACGCTTTCCCATGGGATCGCTGAAGCCTGAGAAAATTTTCCAACCAATTCAATTGCCGGGTGTGCCGAGTCCCGCCGCGGCCGTCACCACGCCGCGCCGCCACACTGCTGGGCGGGGCTGGCGGGGCCTCGCTCACACCAGGCTGGTCACGGCGCCACCCCAGCACTTTAGGCAGCACTCTGGGCGTGGAGGGAGGGTTATGGTGCTCACGGCTCTCAGACACACACACACACACACACACACACACACACACACACACACACACACCTTACATTCCCCCTAGTGATAAACTATTGAAATTATGAACTGTTTAAAATCTACTCACGTATAGACATGAAAATATGAAACAAAAGGCTTAAAAGACTCTCTCTCTCTCTCTCTCTCTCTCTCTCTCTCTCTCTCTCTCTCTCTCTCTCTCTCTCTCTCTCTCTCTCTCTCATTTTCCTATTATAACTTCGGCCTCAAGACAGCAACCGTTTCAAACTTTTCTACGATTGGCTATGACGCCGTTCCTTCTGCTCCAATCAGCAGGGGACAGCCGAGGCCACGACAACTGATAAGAGACAATTAGTCACTAGGTTAGTTATTCTGTCAATCGGTCATTTAATCAGTCAATCTGTCAGTCAGTTGGTCACTCAGTTAATTTAGTCAGTCTGTCAGTCTATCAATCGGATAGTCAGTAAGTCAGTTTGTTTGTCTGTCAGTCAGTCAAGCGGTCGGTCGGTCGGTCGGTCGGTCAGTCAGTCAGTCAGTCAGTCAGCCAGACAGTCAGTCATTCAGTCAGTTTTTCTACAGGAGCAATGGTTGACTCAGTGAATCAACCTCACATGGGCGTCTCGTCTCGCTTTGAACTTATAAATTAGCGTCAAATTACTGAATAAACGCTTCATTATTCGTCTTTTCCTCAAGGGGAGGGGAGAGAAAGAAAAGGGAGAGATTATTAGCTCATATCATTTTTGCATTCGCTTTGTCTTTCACTTCCTTTTTTTTTATCTGGCGACTCTTTTTTCATATTTTTTGTCGTTTGAATTCACCCTCTATCTCTCATTAGTTTCCGCTTATTGTCTCGCACTCTTCATTCATGCCCTTTTTATTCTGGTATCGATAAAGTTCTTTCTTTTAATGACGTCTGGTTTTTAATGTGTGTTTTTTTTTTTTTTCCTGTGGCAATTACTCAATACTCAGTTCGCTTATCTTCGTATTCTAATTATTTGTATTCCACATTTTTCTTCTCGTTCACAAGATATCGCTTTCATAGTTCACTCTGCACTATCACCAACATCATCACTACTAACATATCACCGCCACCACCAAGTCAGTCGTATTTTACTCTCATTTCGATGCATGATCATTCAAAAGCTCGTATTTTTTCTTTAACGTTTTGTCGTCTTAGCTATTACGCTTTAGCAGACTCTAATGAAAGTTAATGGGGTTAATGAGGTTTTTAAGTGTGTTTTTATGATCCTAGTGATAGTTTAACAAGGATTCTACACTATGAATACGTACGGAAAACATCTTAGGGAACCCGATTTATCACATGTGGCATTTGAAATTAGTCTTACGAGAGCACAAAACGTGTAAGAATGTCGGGCATTACTCTCTTTTCTCGACGCGCTGATCAGTTAAAGTACGAAAAATGAATATAAAACGAGATCACAAAGAATATTAATAGCAAACTTACAGAGGATTAAATAAAGAATATTTAATTGTAGCATTCCTCTTAAAATAGACTAGATATTTTCAACACACACACACACACACACACACACACACACTAATTCATGTCTGACAGGGTGATCAAATTACGTTTCATTTCAAGAGCTTCCTCGCACTTTTTTGCAATTCGGATCACAGATGAAACAAGTCATCATTTTTAAGCCTGTGCCCGGGACAGTCACAAAAGCGTCCCCGGCCCCATCCCCCAATCCAGCCCTACTCACCACCTAGGTATCGTATATACACGTACAGCAATCACAGGTGAGCCTCGTTTATGAAGGTAATTTAATGCAACACAACCCGGCTAACTTTGCGCCGTTAATTCCCAGCAGACGGAAATTTTCAATAGGTTTTGGGAAGAGAGTGTGTGAGTGGGAGGAGAAAGGCTTTACCCTCCATCCTCCCTTCCCCTCCAAAAAAAAAAAAAAAAAAACGTGATCACTTCCATAGAGATGAATAGGATGAACGTGTATTACATTTGGTATTAGCACTGGCGCCGGCAATCCCCTGTAGGAATGGAAATGGGAGTTGCCAGCTATACATCATGATTTCCTAGAGGACCTGAACAGTATAGGCTTTAGTGGCGCTCAGTCCTGCCGTGATTTCGTGGATACACACCTGCCGTCGCGTCCACTTTGGGTCGAACGCGGCCGCTGCTGCGCTCAAGTCATAATTAGCACAGAGTTAGTCAGGATGCGAGGCCGAGAAGGAAGCGAGGCCGAACACGAGACTGGCGAGAAGTTTAGTGCAGCTCTCACCTCAACAACTGACTCAAAGTATGAGTCTGAGTGAGTGGAGGAGGAAGTTGATGTATGAGCGAGTTAAAGTGAGAGGAAGTGAATGAGTTACTGAGCGAGGATGAGTAAGAGGAGGGATTGAAAGAATGAGTGAGTGAGTTTAGTGAGTATGGGTGAGCGAATAAAAGAAGTGAATAACTGGATGAGTGAGTGAATGACTTGGTATGAGATCCTATCGACAGGTAGAAGAGTCAAGATGATACGACAATGGAAAGATACAGATACATACATACATACATACATATATACATGCGTACACACGTATAGATTCATATGAAAACAAACATCTTTACTGCAAGAAGCAAAACCTTCCTTTATCCACGATATCTCTGAAAAACGCGACAAGTCTCCGCTTCCGGTCACGTAATATATCACCACCAACTCCTTCAAAAACAACCTCAGCACTTCACCTCGACCTCGACACAGACAGTACGACTCCACTTCAGCACATCGCTTCTTGGCTTTGTGTTTACACCTATGATGACCACTCACGTTCAACCACAGACAGACAAAACAAACCACCAGACATAAAACAAACAGGCAGATATACAAATCAGACATAATTAGACCCAAGACGCCTTAAAACACACGCAGCACATTTTAGAAAACTTGTCTTAAACCCTCACCCCATCACCTCCACCACCACCACCACCACCACCTCGCCAGCCAGCCAAACCAAGCTGCGCCACCTTCCCTTGCATCCGCCTGGAATTTTGGAAGCGCTATTCACTATCTCCAGAAAATTGGGTGAGGTTTTATGTGTCCTCGGAATTACCAGAGCCCGAGCCTTCTCCCCCCATACACCAGGCTGTCACGAGGGACGAGAGGGGAGAAGGGAGAGGAGGAGGGAAAGAGGACAGCAGCAGCGCCCGTTTGGTCACAGGGAAAGAGCAGTTAGGGAGGGGCGGAAGGGAAGGAAGGAAGGAGAGGGCGTTGATGGAAGAGAAATGAAAGTGTAGAGAAAAGGAGCAATAAGAATGAAGTGGAAGAAGAGAGAGATAGGAGCAAAGGAACAAGAGCAGGCCAGGGTGAAGAAACTGTTGGATAAGTGAAAGAAAAAATAGCAAAGAATTCCATGAAAAGTGACGAAGAGCTTGTGGCCACAAAAATGCCTTGGGAGACGAAAGGAAGTGCTAAATAAGATTTGAGATCCTGAAGGAGGAGGAATTGGAAAACTAAAAATACAGAGAAAAAACAGAACGATTTCAGAGCAAGGAAGACGCTGACAGGACAACTTAGGACAAACATGAGGAAGAAAAACAAACGTCTGAAATTTTGAAAGAAAAGAAAAGAAAGAAGAAAAGTCTGGCAATGGAAAATGATGAAGAAAAGCGTATAAGAAAGTAAAAAAAGAACCGTCAAGGAAGACTGAAGAAAAGACAAGTAATGCAGATGAGGAAGTAAGAAGACGAACGCTGAGTGAAAGCAAGTGATGAAAAAAAAAAAAAAAAGAGGAATGAGGGAGGTAGAATTCTGAAGTAAGGAGGGACAGGCAGAGAATGTAAGTAGCGATGAATTGGTGATGAGGAGGGGAAGGAAAGGGACACGAAGGGAAGCGGCTGAGGAAGAGACGCTGGAATGGGACAAAGACGCCAGGATAAAGCAAAATAGTAAGAGTCGGGTGGTAGGAGGAGGAGGAGGAGGAGGACGGGTGGGGAAGGAGATGCGGAAAGAGGTGATAAAGGTCGCAAATGAACCAAGAGGAGGAGGAGGAGGAGGAGGAGGAGGAGGGAACAGATGAGTAGGGAAGTGTTGCTAGGAGAAAACATTGAGTAAAAGCGAAGAGGGAGAGGAAGAGGAGAAGGAGAGGAAATAAGGAACTACTGAAGGAGGCACACACACACACACACACACACACAAAGGGAGAGGGGAAAGTGAAAAGCCTGAGAAATAAAGAGACCTGAAGTACATACGATCGTGAAGCAGTGAAGAACAAAACATGAAAGCAATCACAGACGGGGAAAGACGAGACGAGAGAGAGAGAGAGAGAGAGAGAATTTTGATGAAGTATTCGAAAGAAATCAAACGAAGACAAATGATGGACTGAGACAAGAGAGAGAGAGAGAGAGAGAGAGAGAGAGGAAACTGGCACCCTTACCCTACCCTCCCTCCCCCCTCCTTCTCTCTCCCTCTCTCTCTCTCTCTCTCAAGCAAGATAGGCACTGGGATCCGATGTACTATTCATTGGAAGCTACACACGGCGGCAACAAGCGGCTCTAAATCTCTTCCTCGGGCGATCCAGTGAATAAACCCGAGGCGCTGATGTATACGGTGGCCAGGGTCGTTACGAGGGGCGGCGTGAATGGCAAGAGAATCCGCTTCGGCATTCGTTCCAACATTCTTCATCGTTGTTCAGTCGAGTCAGCAACACCAGCAGCAGCAGCAGCAGCAGCGGCGGCGGCGGAAGCTACAGACTGGTGCTCTCTCTCTCTCTCTCTCTCTCTCTCTCTCTCTCTCTCTCTCTCTCTCTCTCTCTCTCTTCCTCCCCAGCAGCAGCATCCCTTATTCAATTCTGGTGCAACCCGCCCTGTGCTGGTTCGGTGCGGGATGATGGTGGTGCTGGTGCTGGTCGTGGTCGTGGTGGTGGTGAGGGTGGGGTGTTGACGACGGGCTGGGGAGCTTGGCGCACTGCATGGGGAGTAGAAGGGAAAGTTCGCCACGTCCTTTCTGCTTCCATACAACCAGCACGAAGCAGGCCAATCTCCATTTTCTCTCACCACCACCACCACCACCGGTCCATCCTCCCGCTACTCACCCAATATGTACTTCTTTCCTCTCACCACCACCACCACCACCACCATCACCACCTCCTCCTCCTCCTCCTCCTCCTCACTCCATCACGACTACTGCCCCTTCAAACACCACCATCTACGACATCTACGCCGCGCCCTCGCTTCCCTCGTCCCGGCAGGAGTGAAGGCTGGGAGTAGAACAGGGAGCAGAGCAGGGGGCGGGCCGCATCACGGGGGCGGCGGGGGCAAAGGGAGAAGAGAGAATGCTGGCAACAGAGGTGGCAGTGGTAGTGGCCCCGAGGAATGACGGGCGTGCATCGAACCGAGCTACTGGTCACGATATTGTCTCGGGGGCGGCACGGGAGGGAAGGAAGGAGAGGGAGGGACAGGGGAGGAAAGGAAGGAGGAAGGGTATGAAGGTAGGAGGGCTAGGGACTCCGGGCATGAAGGGAACAAACGGGATGGGAGGCACACTAGTGAAGCCATACCATTGTCAACGGGAACAAACACGTTTTCAGGAACTGTATTCGTTTTTACCTCAACTTTACACAATAACGTTGACAGAGTTCCCTCCCTGTCAGCTCTGTCTCACGCCCACCACCACCAACCACAACCACCCACCCCAACCCGCTGACTGGAACCACCACCCCAGCCGTCATCGAGCAGCCCTCAACCCGACCATCAATCATCTCAGGCTCCAGTCTTCAGTCTTAATCGTGATTCACTCCCTCAATTCATTCCTTCAAACACCTCATCTAAGACAAGCCCTTTAAACAACAGTCTTCAGTGTTAAACATCATTCAATTCCTCAATCAACATACACATACTGAACCAGCCGTCACGCTTCACCCAAACCCTGAATCAGTGGCAGCCGTCAGTCCTTAATTTGTCAGCCTCTAAAACAAAAGCCGCCACTGATACAGGAAAACCCTACTGTCCCATCCTATCTAATTCGTTTCAAGGCACGTAATCAACTTGGTTATAATTACAAGGAATAGCCATTATGATTCAAACAAGTGTAATACTCAACACACTTCAGACCTCGGTGCCTTTGTGCACCTTCAAAATGTTATAATCAATAATAACACACAATATATATATATATATATATATATATATATATATATATATATATATATATATATATATATATATATATATATATATATATATATATATTAAAGTCAATAGCTAAAGTCAAAAGCTAGACGTGCATTATTCTCTTTACAAAGCGAGAGAGAGAGAGAGAGGGCGTTACATGGACAAAAATCCTCATTTTGATGTATGCTTGAGTGGCTTCAAGCACGAGTTCCAGGAAACATGGCGCAATAGGTTCTCGTGTATTTTAAAGAGTGCAGGACATTCAGGCACAGGCGCTCCACGTGACGTGGCTCTCCGTCATGATCCGGTCCCCTACAGATAACACTACACCTGTGATTTCAGCAGCAGGAAAAGTGTGTGAATACATATCGCGCTTGGTTTGCACATCATAAGTGCTTGTTACTCCACTGTAGCACGCTGCCCTCTGCAAGCCAGACTGGCATCCAAGGCAACTCACTATTCAGCGCACTCTGTCTCATAAGAACCAAAATGAGCATCCTGTTATTGAAAATATCTACACTTCAAAATCAATCACCACCGCCTACTTATTGGTGTCATTCAGTTAGAACACAAGTTCGCCGTGACCCGCTTCACCGGCAGCAGCATGAAGGCCGCCCCTCCTGTATGACGGGCGAGATGCCTTCCTGCTGCCATCTCCATGATAAAGACGAGATTTTACTCGTAATATATTTAAAATGAATCTGTCAATCTTTCAATAAACTTACAAGAAAAATAATTGTAATGCTACGTTTGTACATGCACCGATCTGACACGCTCACTATTGAGTTGCTATCCGTGACGGACAACATTGTATTTTTCGGGGAAATTCATAGACGGACGCGTCAGTGTGTCGATTCGTGTATATGTGAACGAAACATAAACGGGAAATACACCCATATGTACCTTATCAACTTCCGGCGCATGCGCACCGTGGACCTGGAGACCACCAATAAATGTTCCACGATATTCCAGAGGCTTTAATATATCCCAAGTGTTTTGATATTTGTTACAAAACATTTAATTATGTTAGCAATAAATACAAGGACAACAACAGAAAGTGCAGCACGCCTTTTGTGACACGGAAATATTTCATCGCGACTGGATGTTGAATACTACTCAAATGCACTAAGTGGGATGTATTGGCGAATGAAAATGCAATATTGTAAATGAAAAATATTCCGAATCATCTCTGCGTAAGAGCGCAGAGATTTGTGAAAATAAGCTAATGGTATTCTTTGAAGAGACTGACTAGAATTACTTGTCACATTGTCATGCAAAATACATTACTCGTAACCCATTGTTTCGTAAACTAAAGCAGGTTCAATGAGTATAAATCTGAATACATTCCTGTGTATACTGTACTGTTTCCTGCACTTCAACGCTGTTTTGTCGATGCTTATTTTGTATGTACAAAGATCTGAATAATAATCTTTGAAAAATTTGGGTAGCGAAGAACACTGACGTTGAACTACTACAGAAAAAGAAATGGGAAATTGATGTAAGAAAACCAAAGTGAAGCCTTCCAAAACTCATGAAATTGGAACCTAAATCAGATTTAGCATCCCTGAGAGAGGTACAAACCACAAGGAAACCAGGCAGAAATGTTTTCATACGGCATGAATACAATGAAAAAAGCTTGAGACGCTTCGTGGAGCAAGTAAGATCCCAATTATCTTAAATGCTTGACTGACAGCGAGGGAAGTGAGGACCAGATAGATAGATAGATAGATAGATAGATAGATAGATAGAGAGAGAGAGAGAGAGAGAGAGAGAGAGAGGGGGGGGGGGGCGCTACGTAACGAGGCCCAGCCACGCACACTGCCTTTAGTCATCTTCGTTGCAGTGAAAGAAAAGACTCATCAAAGTCGTATCAAAAATAGTCCTAAATTACATGTAGCTTTCAACATACACGTACCAATATCAGTACTGTAAATCCTCTATATAATATAATACTCAACTTTGAGAACATGTCAACAATCTCTCTCTCTCTCTCTCTCTCTCTCTCTCTCTCTCTCTCTCTCTCTCTCTCTCTCTCTCTCTCTCTCCTAGTAGTGCACCTTTGAACTTTGAGCTCAAAAAAAATGTATCAGTTAAAAATGCATAATAACTAAACATATATACCATTTCACTTTTTTTTTTCTTGCCACTAATATTTATTTTGATGACGGGTCATCTGAGACACGCCAGTGAAACGGAATATAACCTCATACGGAAAAAAACCTTGGGTGGCAGATGTCACGGCGCTGCCCAATGAAGAAACGACAGCGGCGTTAACCATCTACATGAAAAAGTTACGTAATTAAAAAAAAGAATGAGAATGATAACAGTCACGATCACAACAACAACAACAACAACGACAGCAACAACAACGATGACAACAACAACGATGACAACAACAACTTTTCTTTCCATAAATCATACATATTATTAGCAACGGTTTAGGAATATATTGCGTCACAATGGCGTCCTTGAAATGAGTTGTTAGTATCGAGGTTCAATTAACCCTTGGTAGTTAAGCCATTACACGCTATTAACACACACACACACACACACACACACACACACACACACAAGCAATGCGAAAGCGGACATCTAAAACAGTTGAATCAGAAAATTAATTAGTAATTAGACCAACTAACAAGCCAATTAACGCGTGTAACGGTGGCCTTCCCAACATCCGTGGCTGGTAAGAACTGTAGAGAACTGGTTTTCTTACTATAAATATAAACAAATGTCATGACATCTCGTACCACATAATATTTATAAGCTGTAATAATATTATGACCACACACCCTCGCTGAGAGCCGACCCGCAGGTGTCACGACGCCTCGCAACCCACACGTGTACCTCACCCACCCACACCAACACCTCAGTATTTCTTCACCACCTCGGAACGTTGATGAAATTATACTTACCTTGAATCACCTCGTTTCCTGGCAGATCCTCTTGGCACACTTACACGAGGCATGGTGACAAAGAAAGCCTTCGCGCAGTAAACACAGCCCAGCGTTCCTACTCGCCGCACATTACTGATGACTGACACACGAGAGATGGCGTAACGAACTGACTCCTGACAACAACTTCTTAAATTAAGGATGTTACGAATTTACTTTATAATGGAAAGAAAGAAAAATAAATTAAGGTGGAATAGAATTTTCTGAGGTGTAAAGATAGCAACGTTGAATCTGTAATACAAAATTAAAAGTGCCGTAGGGGATGGAAGATGAAATATAACACGCCTGTACCCTCTGCAGCAAGGAACGTACCATCTTTGCTCGGCTCACAGCATTTTAACGAGTGACTTGATGAATACAAAGATTAATAACACTTGATATGCAAGTAATTTTATAAAGTGAACGTAAATTAGTAAACTGCTATCAAGTTTTATAATGTAAAACCATACTAGAAAACTTGATTAAACTGGAATGTTGGACTATATTTGTTTTGTTTTACTGTAATGCTATACTGAACTATGCGGCTATACTAGAATACAAGGTTATGGTGAAGAGCTAAACAATAATGAAAGATCTTCCCAATTCCCTTCCCCCCCTCCTCCTCTTCCTCCTCCTTCCACTCTCCTCGTGACCTGCTAACTTTCTCTCCTCATTTCCTCTTCCTCGTTCTCCTTCCATCCTTCACGACTACTACTACTGTACTGAAATACTGAGCCGCACGAGTGATTCTATTTGTGCCTCATCAAATGTA
The DNA here is from genome assembly GCF_035594125.1 of Scylla paramamosain. NCBI lineage: Eukaryota > Metazoa > Arthropoda > Malacostraca > Decapoda > Portunidae > Scylla > Scylla paramamosain. Next base: position 3,957,129 of record NC_087177.1, read on the forward strand.
GGGTTTCTGAGGGTTATAAGAGGAAGCATAATAACACTAATATTCTAGCATTCCAAGTTCCTTTAAATGTCGTGAGGGTAATTGAAGTACGAGTATTTTATGAAGATGCAGTGGTTGAAGATGATAATAGATGGATAATTAAAATAAAGAATAACAGCTCTATAGAAATCAGTTTATCAATCAGCACGATCCTACCTCTCCCACTTATAATCATGTCCTACTTTTCACCTTGTTCTTCTACATGTAGTTTATTTGGTTGTGCAGTGTAATCACATATCCTCGCTAAAGACTGTCCACAATGTCGCTTTGCTTTGTCACCACGATTACTTTCAAAGGCCACAGAGATGACTATCCAGGTTATTAAAGTTTCTCCTATTGATAATGTAGAAATCTTGTTAATTTGCCACCAGAAGCATAAAAACACCTTTATAAACCTGTGTAGCTTCAACTAGTAGAGGTTTCTGAATGTAGTGGAGGTGCTGCACAAAGATGCTTCAGAATACGGTCTAATATTTTTTTTCCTCATGTAATCTCTTGTAGTAAGTAGATGCGCACCTCATTTAATGTTATAAGAGAAAAGTACGGCAAGCTCTCAGTCACCAGGATTCTAAGATGTGATGAAAGCAGGCTTCAAGATGTATCCAGCTCTTCTTTACCATTCCCCCCTCAGATAAAAGGACATAATTTTGAGCCATCAACTTTCGCGGTTATCTAAACTATTACCATTAATGTCATACTAAAAATATACAAACATAGCACGAATGAATAAAATAGTCGGAGAGGTTACACGGTCCCTTCAAATGCCGCCAATACGATCAGAAAAAACATTAACATTAACGCAAATATTTCACATCTTCAATGCATAACAACTGTGTGCGACTTCATATGATCAAATATGTACTGCCTACTTCTGTTTTAACTTACTGAAAGATAGAACTTATTCTGAATTATTCACAGATGGCAGATGGCGGATAAAACTTAGATTCCTACTGTGATGGAGCCATGAGAAGATGATATGCTAGTTTAGTCTCTTTCAAGAACTGTACATAGAAATATACTAGCCAGGAGATGACGAGCTGGGTCCTGAGCGATGGAGAGTACCAAGGAATGTAGAAAAGTCATGTGTTCAATCATTTACCTCTACGTACTGCTCTAAAAAATACAAAGCTTCCTCGTGACCTTAACCAACACCTATTCCTTCTCATCTATTTTAGTAACAGATAACGCTTGCTTTCTTATCTTTAGTGTAGGTTAATCTGTCGTCCACTAGTCTTCGCTTTTCTTCGGTGTCATAACTCCATCGATTATGTTATCAGCTTTTGGTCAGGTTGGTAGACAGTTGGTGTACGAGTGAATGGTTGCAAAGTGGGGCAGGTGGATCGAGGAACCGTGCAATGAGATGATAAGTTCAAGAATAAGCTCAAAAGTAACACCAGGAAGGCGATGCTTAATGTGTTCGAGTCATCTGACCTCTGTTCGAATCACCTCACAACGACACACACACACACACACACACACACACACACACGGACATTAAATCTATTCTCATTACAACAGAAACGCACTCACACTGTAAATTATAAAAATAGACATGAGAACTTTCTCTTACACATAAATTTCAAATGCCATGAAACGAAGGAAAAAAAATAAATACACACACACACACACACACACACACACACACACACAGAATAAAACAGTCCAGAAATTAACACAATGGTATAAATCGTTCTGTTTCTTTTGCGTGTGTTGAAACGGGAGAGGAGGAGCGTGGATATGTACATAATGTGTGTGTGTGTGTGTGTGTGTGTGTGTGTGTGTGTGTGTATGATTCGGGTTCAGTAGCGTGCAATAATTATTCATCTCGTCTTTACCTGCAATTAACTGCCTATGCTGGTCGTGAGGCAGTATTACATTTCTCATTAGTATCAGCCTCATAACATACGAGATCCGAGGCGGCACTGACTGGTAAATATGAATGTATGTATAATAATAATTCCGTAATAATGATTAAGAGTGAATGGCGTTACAGGTGTGTTTTTCAATCTGCATGTGTATATTATTAGCTGTGAATATTTCCTGCTTTATGTAGTGATGAACTTTTATCCCTACCTCAAGCAAATACCTTTCTGCTTGTCTGGTGTGTGACGTGTATATCCGTCTTTTAATTCAGTATATTACTCACTGTAAAAGCTAACTGATTCATTAACCTAATAAAAGAAGAGATGGAAACAGGAGACAGTGTTACAAATGTTGCAGCAGTATTTATATGAATTACCGAGAGAGAGAGAGAGAGAGAGAGAGAGAGAGAGAGAGAGAGAGAGAGAGATCCTGACATTCATAATTAAGCTCGCGTCACATTACCATCTCGGTGCACAACTACAGCCACATAGTTAGCGATTCATGGGCGTCAGTTCGATTCCTCAGAGTAGCGTAACAGTTGTCTACCTTTCCTTGTATTGTGTTGTTAAAATAGGCGCCTGAATGATCTTGGGTAAAATACAAATTGTGCTATCTGGACATCATAGTCAAAATCGTATATCCTGGGATAAGGCGCGTTTTGAAATACTAAGGCAGGATTGACTTATACAACAAAGGACGGCCTTACGTATTTCTCGCCCCTCTGAATCTACTCCAGTGAAAAGTGTATAATAATATTTTTCTGTATCTCATGAACTAGGGAAGGCAAGAAAACCTGTAGCGAGAGAGAGACCAGAGCAGTTTTCCAGTTTCCATGAGCCGCACATTTCCACGCCGTAATTGCCAGCTGTTTCATCTCTCCTGGCTTTCCTTTATTCCTCTCAAGAAAAAACAAATCCATTGTACATGTGTGGAGGTGCCGCCGCTTCACACTTCCGTCTGTTGCCATCACAACTCATGCACAAGTTTATGAAATTTAGTGAATGTGTAAATGCTCTTTACTTCTCGTTTCCTTCCCGTCGTTTACTGAAATTAGGCAATGCAACCAGTGTGCACTTTTGCTCTAACTTTGCAGCCTGTTATCCTTTGCCTTTACTCACTGTGAACCTTTATTTACCGACGGCAGTGATTCTAGTTGAAGGTAAATTTGTCTATTTTACCCGTTAGAACTGGCTGTAAACATGTACAGGGAAGCAAGTAAGGGCAAAGAGTAATTAGGTCGTTATCCGACATATAAACAATGGGATCATTATACGAGGGTGTGCATATCCAATAAAGTCAAGCTATAGCTACTGAAGGGACTTTCTGAAAACAAAAACCCACTGATTCGACATACAAGCGTCATGATAACATTTCTGCAAAATAACTTTTTTCTTTTCCAGTACACTCACTTACCGATCAGCTTCGAATGAATGGACAGCCAAGATAGCTGGGTGGAGGCTGTTTTTATCATCGAAACTCCTCCATAGAGTTATCACTTCACCATATCACTTAAAACGCTTGAGTCCACATAGACTGCAAGATCACTTCATGCCTCGTAGTTGTTTATACACCTCAGCAAGACACAGCAAACAGGTAGAATGTTAAGGAGAGAGAGAGAGAGAGAGAGAGAGAGAGAGAGAGAGAGAGAGAGAGAGAGAGAGAGAGAGAGAGAGAGAGAGAGAGAGAGAGAGAGAGAGAGAGAGAGAGAGAGAATTTTGAGCAAAGTTGTAAATAAAAAACAGTTTAACTTTATGTAACTTTGTACATATAGATTAATGAATGCATGTACGCGCGCACACACACACACACACACACACACACACACACACACACACACACACACACACATACACACACACACACACACTGCATAATGCATATGGATGCTCGATACAATATGTAAGAAAGCATAATTTCATTTTGAGGGCGAAAAGTGGGGGGTTCATTATTTTCATCATATACTAAAATATACAGGACAAGTACAGACACACATACACGCATAACATAAACACACACACACACACACACACACACACACACACATACACACACACACACACACACACACACACACAAACACACACACACATTTTAAGTAATAAAGCACCTCTTTCTTTTAGAGTCAAGCCAACACACATACATGCAAACATACATTCGGTGTTGAAACAGTGGTGCGGCAAAATAAAACGCCGCAGTGGGAGAATGAACGCTCCAGTGCTGCGACCAAGGGACGTCACGCAAGAGGTGGCATATTCCGGGGCTGCTGGGGTTCATTACTGTGCAGGCGCGCCACAAGCAGCTTAACGCCTCCACTTCATCCTCCCGACTCCCACGCCAACCCCACCTGTCGTCACCCAGCCAACACCAGCCCGGCCCTCCTTCCCTTTCACCCTTCACACTTTCCGCGTAAAGAGGAAATCCGTTTACAAACTCACGCTCATGCACTTCGCCATTTTTCATATTTAGTGGCAGCAAAAAAGCGTGGAAAAAAAAAGTAGGGAACATTTCACGCACTGTACTCTTACATACAGCTCAGCGTTCAGCGAGGATTGCCGGCTTGCTTTCCACTAAGTACTCCCGTTTGCTTGGCTCCTGAATGGTAGCGTGGCCATGTTGCAACGAGAGAGAGAGAGAGAGAGAGAGAGAGAGAGAGAGAGAGAGAGAGAGAGAGAGAGAGAGAGAGAGAGGACGTCGCCCCCTTGTACGCGAGTCAACACCTTTTCATCCTGAGAGCACTATTCCGGATACTTTACCCCTCTGCCCGTAAAGGAAGCCCCGCCACATACTTTATGAGAAAATGGCAATAAGCGCCACTGGAGCTTGAAGTCATGTAGGAGTAAAGGAAAAATTCATAAACGAAAATGCGATGCGCTTCGATTAAATTTTATCCACTCGTGATCAAAACCCGTGAAAAGATAACGAATAAATACATCAATCTGTTTAAAATGAATGTATGTGATAAAAATAAACGTTTAAGCATTCGAACGTCCTCCGTGAATAACAAAATGCTTTCTTCATCCATGTTTACAGGGAATAAAAAGAAATCAACGAAAAAAAAAGTAAAACTATCGTGCAGTTTATAAAAGAAAACTGCGATCTCCAGGAAAGGTCAATCAGATTTTTCTTTCCTCGCACTTACTTGATTCATATTCTTGTCAGGCTTTTCTTTTTTGTCTCGCTCCTCAGGAAACAAAAGGCAATCTCGGTCGGTGGAAGAGCAGACGTAATTTGTGGAAGTGAACCAACCCCTTATAAATATTCTTCCAATGGATTTTACGTGTGTGTGTGTGTGTGTGTGTGTGTGTGTGTGTGTGTTTCAGAAGTCGCAAAGACTATTTATTGTTTCCATTATGTTTTGAAGGTTTGAGTTCATATAAATTATAATATTATAATAATATAATATATTATAATAATATAATATATTATTATAATAATAATAATAATAATAATAATAATAATAATAATAATAATAATAATAATAATAAAAATAGTAAGAAGAAGAAATTAGTAAGGAAACATTAAACTTTTGAAACAAACAAGTAGTAAAAACACAATAAAAAAAATTGCGGTCAGAGAGAGAGAGAGAGAGAGAGAGAGAGAGAGAGAGAGCATAATCCGTCACGATTATTTCAGGAACGCGAGGCCCTGTACGTTATCGTTTGACGTGCGATAACTAGACGGGATATAAATTATCAGGTTTTACCTAGGAGGGGAACAGAAGGCCATAACGAGAGTATAAACCGGAAGCAGACACTCCCCCTCGCTGTTGCCCTCATTCCCGGGATCTTGCTGGATTTGGGAGATTGCAGGACGTCTCCTCTATAGCGCTGTAGGATCAATAGCAGCATATTGCAATATACCGCTCACAAGCTGGGTGCGGAAGGAAATATAGACTTTAAAGCCCTAATCACACGGGCTATACTGAAGTGCAAAACTTAACAGAAGCAAAGGCGTGTCATATGGGAATGAAAATGAGGTAAATGACTAACTCTACTGAAGCTGAAGGGACAATATTGCGCTGCCCTCCAATGTAAGGGTTTGAGAGACTTTAGCATCGATGCGCCATGTTCTGTAGCTTAGTGTGCGACAACAGGGAGTTAGCAACGCTTATTTACTGTATAATAGCAAGTGTTCAAGTGAATATTGTGAAGTGAGGAATACTTTACACCAGTGATAGTCAACCTGGGTGCATGGTTCACCCCAAGGTACACGAAATTTTTCACAAGGTATCTGAAATAATGGAGTACATGATAAGGCCAGAGTGTGCATAGTAGTAACAGTTTGGAAACAATTTGCAAATTATTTTCATGGATGGATGGATGAGTGAATAAATGGATGGATGAATAAATGGATGAGTAAATCCCTGGATGGATGGATGAGTAAATAAATGGATGAATGGATGGATGTTTAACTGGATACATGGATGGATGAATCAATGGATGAGTGGGTAGATGGATGGATGGATGGATGGATGGATGAGTGGATAAACAGATGGACAGATGGATGGATAAGTAGATAAATGGATGGATAAATCAATGGATGAGAGGGTAGATGGATGAATGGATGAGTGAATATATGGATAACTGGTTAGATGTGTGGATGGATGGCTAGCTGAGTGAATAGAGGGATGGATGGATTGATGGATGGATGGATAAATGGCTGAATGCATCAATGAGTGAATAGATGAATGAGTGGATGAATGAATGGATGGACTGATGAGTGGATAGATGGATGAGCAGATAGATGGATAGATGAGAGGACAGATGGATGGATGGATGGATGGATGGATGGATAAATGGATGTGTGGATGGATGAGTGGATAGATGAATATATGAATGGATAGATAGATGAATAGGTGGATGAGTGGATGGATGGATTGATGAGTGGATAGATAGATGGATGGATGGATGGATGGATGAGTGGTCTTTAAGGACTGGTACCTCAATAGACCCTTTTTCATTCTTTTATTGCCTTAAGTCAGTGCACTTCTTGCATAAACAAAATCTATATAGCAATTATTTAAAACCAAGTTACTATTTTTCTATGTCTAATATAAATATGTAATACAGTATGTTTACACTGTAATAAAGTAACTGTTTGTGGTGACAAACTTGCAACACACCTAGAGATGGATGGATTTTTGCAGTCCATCCAGGAAATTCATCCAAATATATTTTTCAGACTTCTCTGGATTTTTCTCAAAGTGACTCACAATGAATACATACACAGTTCTCTGAATAATCTCCTGATCTGTACACAGATAATACAGCTAATACAGATTGGAGCTTGGATCAGCAGCAGGCAATTATTTGACAACCAAGTCACACCATGGATAATGGTACACTTTGAGGGACACAATCCTGTTCAAACTTCAGTACACAGGTGAGTTTCAAAACAAATATTTAGCACAAATGAGTACAGTACCCATATGTAAGGTTTCAGGAACTACCTCTATGACACTTTCCACTGCAGGCAGGTGATGCATCCATGCTGTGCTGCTGCTCCTGCTGCAACATGGTACAGAATGCCCCTGCCCTTTACTGGCATTACTAAAGTAATATTTCCTATTACATGATGTTCTGGTGGGCTACAAAAAACATCTGGTGGACCAAACTTGGTGTACACTATATCTTGCCACACATGCATTGGATCCCATTTACAAAATCAATCATCAAAGATACTGTAACCACTACAGTATTTGACTCCAACATTATTAATATCACAAAAAACACACTACCTTACTGAATATTCTTTAATTCAGTTAATGATCATTCTGTTATACATCTATATACTATTCAACATAAAATAACTATTTTCAACAATCTTTGTTCAAGCGTAAGTGGGTAGGGTGAACAGGTCATACAAATGGTTATGTTAATAATGGGAAAACATAAAACAATGAAAATACCATACAAGTAATTTCTTGTATCTTTGCTTAGGAACTCAAGACATTATTACTGGCTCAGCATGTAACATGTAGAAATCAACAAGAAATTGTAAGAAAATAACAAATTGAGAAAGATCACACTTCTTACTCATCTTAATTGCCAATGGTTAAACCTATCAGTGAGAAAATAACTGTAGACTAAGAAAACAACAAACAAAAGAGGAGCAACAGGGAGCTGATTCAATTTGTGGGCTGAACTGTAAATAGGACAGTAAGGGCACTGGTAGGATCCACAAACCTCACATATGTCCAGTGAGTTGACAGTTGAGTTGATCAGCAATGTTTGGAAGCGCTCTGCAAATTGAAAAAGATCTGGTTTGGAAGATAGGAACTAGTGAAATATGGACACACTGAAATTCATGACATCAATGTGCCAGTGTCAGACAGTGTGAGATCATATAATTTTGGATGAATAATGAAAAAATGTACATTTAAGTACAGCTGTTTCACCATGTGCACATATGAAAGCATGGAAACATGAAATTTTGTAAGATCACTATAACATATATTAAAAGAAAGAAAAGGCAAACATGGAAGTAACAATGCACAGTGAGATAGCATAATGATTTCAGCAGTGGCAAGAGCAAAATTCAAGTCATAGATATAGAGTTGGTCCAGTGGTAGTGTGTTATATGAAGTGTTTGTGGCATGAAGAGAAATTATGGATGAGAAAACTTAAATCATATATAGAGGATCTGACAAGTCTCACAAGACAGAACTGAAATCAATAAGTGAGTGTTGCAATTAGTAAAATTAAGATGTGGTTTGATCATCACATGAGGGCAGGTTATGAAAAATAAATACATGATGGAAAGATGACATGATAAGGTAGGTAATGAAGGCATATCTGAAGAACATTCTACACAAATAGGACAGTAAAATGTTAGATTATCAGAGAGAGAGAGAGAGAGAGAGAGAGAGAGAGAGAGAGAGAGAGAGAGAGAGAGAGAGAGAGAGAGAGAGAGAGAGAGAGAGAGAGAGAGAGAATGTACTAACTACACAGGAGATGAAGCTGACTGTACATAAGGAAAGTAATAAATTCATTCTTTTTAAAATATGTTTCACTTTTGTACATACCTCTTACACACACACACACACACACACACACACACACACACACATACACACCTGGTTGGTACTGTTCAAAGATCTTGGCTAAGCGGATTCGAGTAAGGTTGGCCACTGGGTACCATCGCTTGATTGGGTATGTGAAGCACCATGTCTCATTTGAAGGAATCTGTTGAATAACAATGAAGCTCTTTTAGTAAAAAGTTTATATTCCTAATGAAAATTATATTAGCATTTTATTTTATTATTAGCAAAAGAGAAAAGTTGCATTAAGTGTGAAATGTATGAGATAATTAGAAAAGTTAGCTTGATATCTTTTAAGAAAGATAACACATAGGAAATGAAGCCATTAATGATTCAGAAAACTAGAAATGTTTACAATAAAAGTGAAATACTAAAAACACTTACATAGTCAGCAAAAAAGACTGTCTTTGTGCCAAATGCATCAGCATGGCCACCAATTGAATCTCTCAGTGTTGGAAAATTACTTTTCTGTGCCTTTTTGATGATGCCTATTAGATGTGGTTGATATGCCACATACCCGGTGGGATTTTCAATTTCTATCACAGTAGCTGAACTGTATTCAGCTTCCTTTGTGTTGAGCCACCTGCATAAGGGAAAAACATAAATACAAATACAAAGCTGATGTTTCTGTGATAATATAAAAAAAAAATACAGAAAAGCACTCAACATTCACCTAAAACATTAAATAAATTATAAAAACAGGTTGTTCTACTCCAAGATTTTGAAACATGACATGTTACATACAGATATCTTTCTAAAACAAAGACAAAAATAATGATGATATGCAAACACCACACTATATCAGTAAAAAAATAACAAAATAATTGCATGCCAAAGACTACATTGTATGGCTAACAAGAAAATCATCCAGTCTGTATCTTGCATGATGGACAATCACATAAGTTCTATCAGGCTCTTGGTAGGGGATGAAGTTCACCAGTCTCTCTCTCTCTCTCTCTCTCTCTCTCTCTCTCTCTCTCTCTCTCTCTCTCTCTCTCTCTCTCTCTCTCTCTCTCTCTCTCTCTCTCTCTCTCTCTCTCTCTCATTGTAAACAATGGGCATTACCTGGCACACACTGTGACTTCACAATGAGACTTGTTACCAAACTTTGAGTATCTCTCATCAATAGAAAACTCAAAGGCCTTAACTGGTGGGTGTTTCTTAAAACCATCCCAGTCAACACCATACTCCACATCAAGCTGGAGGATGGCCTGGCCCCCTCCAGTGGCAAAGATGTTCACCAAACCCCACACATTTTCTAGCTGTTTGATAAAATATGAGTAAGAATAACTTTGATTGATGCATATACATATTTAAATGTCCTGCAACTTCTAAACCATGGTGTTAAAACATTCAGCCATAGAATGTTTCTGATTTGGAATGACTTAGTATTTAATTTCTGTGTGTATATGACTTTCCTAAGGACTCTTTGTATATAATTATCATTATATAGTAATAATAATAATAATAATAATAATAATAATAATAATAATAATAATAATAATAATAATAATAAAAATAATGATAACAATAATAATGATAATAATAATAACATTAATGAAAAGCAAAAAAATTGTAAGCCTCACTGGAATCCTGCTCATCTTTGAGACATTCATGCTGGAGATGTACACCTCATGTGGAGGTTTGCCCTCTTCCCCCGTGGCATCAATGACCACCTTCATATCTGTGATGTCTCGGAGGCGAGCACGAAAAGAATACTCAGTCAGTGCTTGCAGGGCCACTAAAGTATCCTGTAAAAGGGCCATAAAAGATACATGAGAACCATTTCTATATTTCACACGAAAGACGTTAAATTCTGCCCTCACTTTCCAACAGAGGCTCCAGGGCATCCTATATATGGAACATAGAATCATATTAAACCCACCAGTGTATTATATTATATATAGAGACACTGAATTCAATCACATCAAAATTTTAATATAAATATGAAACATTAAACTTTTGTAAGACTCTTTCCTTACATTAACATTAAATGAGAAATTTGTTTATCCACCATTTACTGACTAAATCACAGTTAAGAAAATGAGTCCATGTATGTTATTAACATGCCTTACCCAGCCACTCACATCCCATACGTGCACATGGCCAAACCAGTGCAGTCATCATCACACCACTGATGCACTTCATCTCAAGCCTGCCCCTCACCTCCTGACTTGTTGATCCATGTCTTCCAATAGCATTGCATATACCACATCTCACCATGCTCTTTTCAGTAAGTTCAAAGCTCTTTAGATTATTTTAGACAGCCTATGTTTTATCACAAGAACCCATTACTCTTCTCATGCATGAAGTGTATGGTAGACCTTTCATTTGCAAGGAGAGTCCTCCCATAGTAAAAGGGAACTTACCTAAAACTTTATTCTTCCTCCTTTCCATATACTCACATAAAACTTGCCTAATTTATAAACTAAGGCAAATATTCAGTAGTTTCTATCATATATTAGCTATTGTCACTTTCAGCAGAAAGCTAAGAATGTATAATTTTATATTCACTCAATACACAGTAAAAAAAAAGATAAGGGCAGAGAAATATTCAGTTTTTAGATGAAATAATAAGAGAAAAGACCTCCAAAAATATAGAAACCAGACAAGAGCTGTTCGTTTCATCAACTCTCCTCCTTTAATAGAATTTCATACTCCAGTGCAACATTGCATCTTTTTAGTAACTTCCACCACTATTTAAAATTACTTCTCTTCTGAACTTGTTAACTGTATACCAGCCCACTCCCACAGTTTTGCTGCACAAGACTTTCTACTTCTCATTCTTACTCTGTCAGTCTCACAAATGCAAGATTTATTTTTTTATTCTCATCTCTTTCACTAGCAATCTCTGGAAATTTCTGCCTGTTTCAGTTTTTTTCCTTTCTATGACTTGAGTTCTTTCAAGAAAGGAGCATCAAGATACTTCTGAGATTAAACTGGACTTTTTATAATTCTTCCTCTCTAACTTTTTGGGGAGTGGCATTATTTTTCACTTTTTTGTGCTTTGGCTAACCTCCCTCACATGTTGAAAACAAAATTTCAAATCTGACACTGTTTAAATTCACTAGTAACTAGATGACAAATGGTAAGGCAGTACTCACCACTGTGGATATAAAGCCTGCATCATGCATCCTCATGCCATTTAACCACTTCACAATCCGCTCCTGGTGAATGTCAATGCCATCACGGATGAGGTATACAAGAAGGGCATAAGCTGTGGCTTCCACTGCATGTGAGTCCCACTCCTCTTCATATTTAGGCTGAAGCAAGTTCCTCTGATTGTTCTCGTAGACACGTTTATTGGGTTGTACTGGCTCCCTTGACCAGTATATCAGTCCATCTGTGAAGTGAACAAGTATATTAACAATAATCAATTTCACATTCCTTTGATAAGAAGAAACTACACAATTTTCTACAAAATAATATTTCTCACCCCCCAAAAAAATGTATTATAGGCATGTTACTCATAAGGTTAATTAAAAAAGACAAGTTGTTTTACTGAAAACATGTAAACATGCAAAGCATGACTAATACTCTTACATGGAGAAACAACTTATTTCCTCCAACTTTCTTTGTCCATCTGTCTCTTTGTCTGTCTCTCTCTCTTTTTGTTTTTGTCTGTATGTCTCTCTCTCTCTCTCTCTCTCTCTCTCTCTCTCTCTCTCTCTCTCTCTCTCTCTCTCTCTCTCTCTCTCTCTCTCTCTCTTCTAAAATATGGAACTCACTTTCAGATCTCTTCATGCGGTCCAGAAGAATGAAGGCAGTTTCCTTCGACACTGAGTTAGCCAAGGAGAGTGCATATGCCACAATGGCTATCTCTAGAGGGTCACGGATGTTAATAAGCTCTGCTTCCAAGTACCTATGGAAAGAGAGTCATATAGAAACAAGAGTATATAAAACATTTTTGATCATTCAGTGTGGTCTCCTTGTATACATTACTTCAGAAAAAGTAGTTTCAACAAATTACATATTTCATTATATGAGTTACAGAAAATAATTCTGGTTATATTAACTGTATTACGTTAATTGCAAGGATGAAATTCAGAGCCTATTCCATTCTGTCACTGAGAAAATATTCAATACATTAAGTTATACTTGAGAATTTTTATTTCATTCTTTCATAAATCCTGACTCATTATCTTACTGACTTTAAAATCCTTGATACTACAAGTCCAGTGGTAATATATGAGCTCTGACAGTAAAAAATTAATTCAGGCACTAGGGGGGAGAGAGAGAGAGAGAGAGAGAGAGAGAGAGAGAGAGAGAGAGAGAGAGAGAGAGAGAGAGAGAGAGAGAGAGAGAGAGAGAGAGAGAGAGAGAGAGAGAGAGAGAGAGAGAGAGAGAGAGAGAGAGAGAGACAAAATAAATCTCAGTACATGAAAAAGCAAAGGATGCAGCTGAAAGTTAATGAACAGGATGAATTATCAAAATGAAAGCACTTCCTTTGCACAATAATTAAGGCACAAATAACGGAAGCTTTGAAAGAAACACATTTTTCATATCATGTTCCCACCTGACAGCTTGCATTCTGGCAAGGTTGGCCTCACCACGCACAGGACCCCTGCAAAGTGTTAATTGTCTGCTCTAAAGTAATGAGACAGTGAGCTGTAAGAGTGATGTTCTTGGGTCCCTGCCACTTCAGGCCATAAGAGTAAGGAGCAGCTTTTCTATTGAGAGGAGTGTTGCTATAATATGGAGTTTCGCGGAAAACTCCTGTCTTTTTATCTTGCCACTGCAGGAGCCACTTTACTGTTGTAGAGATGATGTTTGGGTCAATGTAGAGAAGGTTCTCCCATTCTGGAAACTGTGCTTGCTGGATGGTGCGTATGGTCCAGGCAGACAACCTGACAATGGTGGGAAACAGTAACATAATTTTCTTGAACTTAGAGGTCTAAGGCAAGCAATAAAATAAAAAGTTAATGCATAAATACTGGAAAGGATACAAATAGGAAAGGCGTTTTGACATGAATAACAGTCATAATATATATATATATATATATATATATATATATATATATATATATATATATATATATATATATATATATATATATATATATATATATATATATATATATATATATATATATATATATATATATATATATATATATATATATATATATATATATATATATATATATATATATATATATATATATATATATATATATTACTTAAATGGCAAACAATGCATGACAAATTGAGTTAAATATGTCTTGAATGTTAAAATAGAGATTTTGTGGTTCAGATACTGATCAAAAAAAAAAAAAAAAATCTATATTTAATACACCAGAGAATGGGATTCATAATGATCCAAAAGATGTTATGAATGAAACTTAAAAGAAAAGCAAATGATTATGGAATAAATACCAGACACTTGGTCTAACATTGCCCCACATCTTGAAGGATCCATCCTCATTGTAACGAAACATGATGGCTATCAACATCTTGTTCAGGTAATCAAAAATATTTTGTGCCTCTGAGTAGTCTAGTTGGTTTGTAAGACGAAGATAGTGGAGAGTCCAAACATTGGCACCAAATGTGAAAGTGGTATCATCAGTCCCTTTCAGTGGTTTTCTCAGCATCTGCCTTGAGTTTACAGGTCCCTGTACAGATAAAAAATAAATAAATAAATAAATAAATAAATAAACAAATAAATAAATATATAAAAAAATATTATGATGTGAAGTGATTCAAACCAAAAAATTGCTTGGCTTTGAGTCCATCAAACTTCAAAACATGTATCCATTGAATTATCATCTTTCTCATTCACTTCATCTATGCTTCCATCACCATCTTAAACATCCAAATACTCATCACAGTTACCATCCTTTTTACAATTTTTTCTTTCTTTAAGAGCACATCACTTTTACAGTTTTTTTTTTATTTTTCAGTCTTTTGCTTCTTTTGTTATGTTTATAATTAGATACATAAAAATATAACTATGCTTCATTAATGCAATTCACTATTCCTTTTATGTTTGAAGTTGAATCAAGGTATTGTATTTGTGACAAGAGGTCAAATAAACAGCAATGTAAATAGGAAAAATATGGAGCCACTTACCCCATTAGGAAAAGAAGGCCCCACCACATCTCCAGAAAGGGACACGTGACCACGAGGAGAGCCAGCCACAAAACGCCTCAGGATGCTCAGAGGAATAACATAAGATTCATCCAAAGTGACATCCATGTACTCATAAACAACTGCTCGGTTCTTGAGGTCCAGCATAATTGAGGTATGACGGTCCATAGTGGCTCCCTCTGGCTGCAAAACAAAACTATTCTAAGCCATGGGTAGTGAGTTGGTCAACTAATAAAGTGCTTGAGCCTAACAATATGGATATCAGAGACTGAATTAGCAGTATCTGGGTATCCAATTCTTAGTATCCTGGTATCTATAGTACATTTCTCTCTTTTCATGGGTGACTCAAAATTAATATCAGCATTTCAAAACATAAGCTACTGTAGCAGTATCACTACTAACCTCAACAGTGAGGGTGGCACTCTCCTCATCCCACCCAATTTGAGTTGTGGCTGTAACTGTTATTTCTACCTCACCTTTATCTATGGTGGCCACAATGGGGAAGATCACTTCCTGTGAGCTCTCAGGGCCAACCTGTAGCACAATACAGTATCAGTATCAGCAATTTAAACCAGCTTGATTTAAACCAAACAAGTCTGTCAAAGAGCTATCAACATCTAAGACAAAGACAGATGAGTATTACATATGAATATGAGTAATGTGGACCAAGTTACTGATATCTTGAAATAATGTAAACTGGCTTAAAAAATCAAACACTTTCAACTTTCTATTCTTCTTTTCTTATAAAAAAAAAAATCTCTTTTATCTCATTCTTACTCCTATATAACTGTATTTTCACCACTTACTGTGATAAGGTGCTGGTGATCTCCTGCCTTGGTACGAGGACGATAAAAGTCCACTACCCCATGCTCCTCCACAATTATAAACCTGTGACTGTCAGTTCCGTGGAGCACTAGAAATACCATCATCACCTCATCAGGAAGCATGTTAAACACTACGACACGTACTCCAACCTATAGAGTTTAAAATGAAACGTGAAAAAAAAGTACATTTCTCATCAGCTGTTGGATAGACTTCATAATTAATCAACTATTAGTAGTAGTAATAGCTGTCATTGTTGTTGTTGTTGCTGTTGATATTGCTCTTCTTCCTTTTACCCAGTCTTTCATTCAAAAAGACATTTATATTTCCACATTTAGTGAATGTTTCGTAAGGTCTTACTTGTTCACCTCTGCGACACGTCTCTGCCATCTCCAAACTGATGTACATTGATGGCAGTGACAGGTACTGGAATTAAGCATGTGAATGAATATATATGTAAGTCAATAAATAAATGTATTAATTAATTAATAAGTGTTTAACAAGTATGTGTGGAGTAATATGAAGGGACAGGATAAGAAATGAGGAGGTTAGAAGAGGAAATAGTATTGTGAAAGATTTGGCTGAAAGGGCAGATCAGTGTGTGTGTTAAGATGGTTTGGGCATGTGGAAAGAATGGAGGACAGTAAACTAGTAAAGAGAATATTGTGGTCAGATGTGCATGGTGGAAGACTACAAGCAACAAGCAAGAGGAGTAGTGTGTGATTGAGATGAATGGATAGAAACAGTGGTGAGAGCATGAAAATGAAGTGGTTTTGTTGACCCCTGGGAGGAGATGTGGCACACTTAATGGGGCCCATTGGCTTACAGACCCAGTTATGATGTAGGGCACTCTGCAGGAAGTACCCTGAATCTGCAGTTATCCCAGGATTGGAGTAGGTGCAGGGTGGGAAACAGTCTCATTATGAAGTGACAGGGGTAAACCAGTGTAAGCTGTTTGGTCTTGCTATGGATGCAGGTTTCCAGCTGTGCTATGCCTAAGCTCCTGAGGTGTAGTACAGTGTTCTCTAAGACTATTCCTTTCCACCAGAGGCCAACAGTGCTAAGAATGTGAATGATGTGCATATGAGTGTGTGGTGCTTTGTCTGGGCCATGCCATCTGGGATTGCAAGACTAGTATATAGATAAATTAATTCATTAATTGACAATAAATATATGGATAATAACTGTAAGTAGTTTTCAGCATCATATACCTCTCTATCTATCTATCTGTATAAAAGTATATATCATATAAATACCTCAATTGGAGCAGAAATCATCCCAAATCCAAACTCTTTGGAGATACTGAAGGCATTGACCGTGTATGGATCATCCACCTTGTTCAACTCAATGTTATTCTGTTCATGTCCTTTGTGACCTAGGAAATCAATGTAAATTAACAAAAAGTTCTATAAGAGATTAAATTTATTCAAATCTATTTGCATAAGCACAGCAGTGCCATTAAATTTACCTACTTAAATAGTAGCACCAACACTTGGAATCTGTTTGACACTGACTTTATGTGAAAGGAATACTCTTCATTTTAAGACTAATCTCAATAAAGATGAGCATATACTGTATACTGACAGAAAAATGCAAGCTTGACCCAAATTTTTTTTCCTGTATATTCCTACTACAATAACATATAACACCAGACAAATACAGCAGCTCTGTGCCCCAATATTCCCTTACCAATATTTATATCCAGCCAAAGCCAGTCTCCATCTCCATCATCATAGAAATCAGCATATTTTCTGTAGCGACCAAGACGGAATTTCAAATCTTTGTCCCTCATTGGATCACTGCCTGAAGAAAAGTTACAAAAAATACAATAAGTAAGGTAGGAATATGATAAAAGGAAGAAATAATCCAGAGATGAAGATGGAAAGACAGCAACAGAGGAGAAAATTAACAGGAAGAAATATCACCAGCATCATTTTGAAGGACTCTATATTTGCTTGCATATAATGGTCTTGTTTAATTAAGTGCCAGCTAGCCAGCTAAAGGGTCTCTATCAGCCTCCTCCACCATCTAAATCTTTCAAGTGTTTCTGAGACAATTCACAAGAAGATCATATTGGGTCTACTTCTAGGAACTCTATCACCCATGTTTAGATGTCACTTTTCATATTTATCTATCCACTTATCACACAATGACATTATGTATTAACCATTCCTTAATCCTAAACCTTCTCACAGCCCATTTAACCACTTCTCTGGATATCCTATCAAAGGCATTTTCTAGACCACCAACCAATAAGCACAATTCATTCCTCTTTGCCATCTGATCCCTGTATCTACACCCAAACTGAAAAAAAAAAATAAAAAAAAACTGAAATTATAAAGAGGAGGAGCTAATAATGACCAGATGTAAATTACAACACATTTACATGCAATATGATGAAAATCCTGAAAATAAAAGCAATGGAAAATTTAGTTCCAGTTAACATTTACATTGAATGAAATGGTATTTTCTTTCATAATGTTCAGAGATATGTACTGTATGTATATCATGGCAATAAATATAATTTTCACAAGACATCAAAACAGTGCATAGTGAAATATTTAGTTCTACATGAAGGTGATGGGCAGGTTGATTTGTTGTTGCATCAATAACCTGTGGAGGTAAAAGTATACTTGAATTGTACATGAGTAAATCATATCCTCAGCAGCTTTCATGACACCTCTCCTACTTTCATGTGGGAAGATCCTTGTTCCTTTATGACAAAGTATACTTACAATCTACTTCATCAAAGCCATCAGAACAGTCTGCAATGCCATCACAGTGTTTTGAGGAATGATAGCATCCTCCTATGAGACATGGTAAGAAACCTTCTGTTTTGTTACATCGGTCTCCTGTGGATATCAAGCACAGTGACAGTTGTGATAAAAGTAATAATGAAAAAAAAAAAAGATAAATAGTAAATAAGAAAAAGCTAATGTCCCCACATCCAATGTACAGTTTTACAACACAGCTTTTATTCCATATAAGAAAAAATTGCCCAAAATATCAAAAGTATGATTTATTGTGATATGAGCTAAAATGACAAAAATGGTTTACAATGATTTTAAATAAGATGGTAAAATCTATTGAATTATAGTCAGCGCAGAAACAAGAGTGTTTCTGATATGAAGTCTTCAATGAACTCCTTTATTCTTACCCATGTAAGTAGGAATAACTCCTATGGTGGCATCTGTAAACACCACAAGTCCACTGAAGGCAAATGTTCTGTTAGTATCTGGACCATAGTTTCCTGAGGTGTAATATTCCACCTTCTCTGGCACAGGGCTATCACGTTCACGCCATACCATTTTGTTGATCAATCTGAGAGGGTAAAGGACAGAAAGACCAAATAATAATCCACACTACATATGTAGCAAATTAACCCAACAGCTGAGAGACATAAAGGGAGTTTAATGATTCATAACTTTATGAAAAACACTGTGGTAATTATTATAAGATAGAAATACAACAAAAATAGAAAAGTAGTTTACAGACAATATTTCTCTAGTTCTCAATAAGTTTCTTCTGTGAATTCTATCCAAAGAAACTATCATTACTGAATTGCAGAACTATTTAATTATCCCTTTACCAAGCAATAACTAATACTTTAGTACTTCATAAATTTTTTTCATATTCATCCACAAATCATATGCATCACAGATTCCACTCATTTTTGTTCTTGTACAATCTTTCATCAATATATCTACTTATTCCCCTCCTCTTATTCCTTTAAATAAATACCATGACTAACTCTCTCTCTCTCTCTCTCTCTCTCTCTCTCTCTCTCTCTCTCTCTCTCTCTCTCTCTCTCTCTCTCTCTCTCTCTCTCCAGATCAGTTCATTTTCATACATACTGAATAGAAACACAGGAACATAGGAAGATAAGAAAAGCTGCAACAAGGTGTCATGCCTACATGTGGCAGTCACTGTATGAAGCTATTTCCACCTATCATCCTTAAACATAAATTTGTCTAATATTCTTTTAAAGTTTCCTAATGACTCAATGGAGAATTCCCTTCTTTAGTATTCTTTTGTTTTCTTTCATGGAAGATAATGCTGTTCTCAATAAAGTGTTCTCTTATATATAAAGAAAACACACACACACACAGGTCTAGCTTACCTTTTTCTGTGAGTAAAACCATGCAAAGCTTGAAGAACTGAAGCATGAGAAATATCATTGCCTGCTTGCAAAGCATAGCTGAAAGTACGTGTCCCTGAGATCCCAAAGAAGGCCCCTGCTGAGCTGTATGTACCTAACTCCACTGATTTCACACTGTGATCTTTGTCTTGGTTGATCACAAGCTTGACCTGCATAAATTACAGTAAATAACATTATATGCAACAGATGTGTAGCCAATTCCTCACAGATATGCAAACCGTAATACTAAATTCACAATGTTTTTGTCTAATAGCCAATCAAAATCTACTTTTTATATACAAACCATACAAACATGTGAAAAAATGTCTCCTAGTATGTATGAATCATTTCTTTCATAATTCACCATAGGAAAAGTTAAACATAAATTAACATATGAAAGCACCTAAACCACTTGTACTTTAATTACTTTATCTAATGCAATAATGCAATACTTTCCATATATACTTGTGCAAAATATAACAGCTAAACATGCTATACATGTCTGAACCCAATGCATTACCTTGTGTTGAGAAATTTCATTCACAGGGATGGTGATGGAATCAGAGATGACTTCACTGTTTTGACCAAAGTGGTAAACAACCATAGTGAAAGAAGGCACCATCTCTGTACTCACAGGCACAGACATTGTCTTGATGTTGGCATGTATGGTGCCATCTAAGACCTCCTTTCCAGCAAACAGAATCATCTCTTTGGCCATGATCTTGGGCAGAAATTTTGGAACAAGTAAGTTTTATTATGTGTTATATGACTTACTTCAGTAGCTACTTAAGATTTCATAATAAAAACCTTTATTACTACAATAATGTGGAAACTTTAGAGATCAATTTAGGAATGATTATCTGAGAAATTTAAGCACATGTAGAGATTTTCTGTGCATTCATTTAAATAAATAGGCAGCAATTATTGTCAATTTTGAACAAGGACAACCCAAGGATTGCTTAATTAACAGTTTATTTCTATTACAGCTATAACAGTCAGAGAACAAAAGATGATATATTTTCTTGCAATGAGCCCACATTCTTGATTTACTGACTCATGGGAGTCATTATACAATTAATATAGGCATATATATCCTCTCCATTATACTCATGGTCTGAATAATTTGATCTTTTTTTTGCCTACAGTAAATAGATACTCAATAAGACTCAAAAGCTGCAATTAGATCTATATCAGAGATTCACAGAAATGTAGGCAACCTGAATACTATACAGCTGAGACTAAAGAAATAAGATTTATCAATACATTCTCACCACATAGTTGAAAGAGTCCATATTGAAGTTGGCATGAATATGAAATACCACAAATTCTCCAACAGCCACCCCCTTGTTGCTTGTCTCCACTACAATGTAATGCTCCTATGAAGAGAGAGAGAGAGAGAGAGAGAGAGAGAGAGAGAGAGAGAGAGAGAGAGAGAGAGAGAGAGAGAGAGAGAGAGAGAGAGAGAGAGAGAGAGAGAGAGAGAGAGAGAGAGAGAGAGAGAGAGAGAGAGAGAGAGAATCATTACAATAGAAACACTCAATTGTATCCTTAAAATCTAGAAAATAAACATTGATGTATTGTCTACCACAGTAATGTTATCCTGTCTTTTACCAACTATACCTTGCAAGATGGAGGAATAACCAAGAAATAGCAAGTAAACATAACCAGTTCATTAATACAAAATTTGCTTCATAATTTTGGTAAAAGACATCATGACAATTTTTTTTTCGTGATAATGAGATGACACTGGTAACTGTCTGCAAAATTATATATAAATTGATAAAATAAGTGCAAGATTATACCTGAGGTGAAAAGAAAGCCTTTCCCTTGGCAATGGCTGCAGCAGTATCCCCATCACTGTCCTGATAGGTGGCAACAAGAGTCAGTTGGGAAGTCTCCTCTGGTATATTAAAGGCGAAATGGAAAACACCTTTCTCACGGTACTTCTGTAAGAGCATAGCAAGTACATCAACATCATCGTCATCATCATCGTCATCATCATCATCATCATTATCATTATCATCATCAACTCCCTCTATAATTCCACTGTAGGTCGAATGTCTCCCTAATGTTCACTCATCTCTGCTGCCCATCTATTCCATGTTATCCACATAAACCCTATCTCATCCTTCAATTTACTTCTCTGTCTGTTTTGCCCTCCTTCACCAAACAAATATTTCCATTCTATTACTGTAATAGTCCATCTATTATTTCTTTGGTACACATATGTGTGTGTGTTATGTGTGCCCTTAGTTGTTGAGGCTTCTTAGCATACTTCAAAAGTTTTGAATATTTAGTTTTATACAAGGCAAAGATCAAAATAGACTTCTAACATAAGTATTTCAGTGTAGTATTAGAAAATTAATCATCACATAGTAATTAATAAACTTATATATAGATTAAAAGATGACTGTCAATAAGGCACATTAACATGCAGGACTAGAATTCTTTGTTCTTCTGAGTCTTACCTGAAATTGTTCATTTCTCATATATAGTTCCATTTTCTTCTCAGCTAGTTCATCTTCACTAAGATATTGGGAATTTGACAAGTAATCAGTGTCTTCAGGTTTAAAGTATGGATCTTCTGCCTGCATGGCTTGAAGATGTTTGTTGTATAGCCATGACTGATCCAGAAATTCAATTTCCTCCATCTCTTCATCTGCCTGTGGGATCTGTGGAGAGAAAAAAAAAAAAGTTGCAGTAGAAAAAACAGGAGTCAGTTTCTGTTACTGAAGTATTGTTTCAATTGTTAACTGGGAAACTAGACAACCTATCATAACAGAAACACCATAAAAGGTGACATAACATGCATTAGAATATCATTAATGAAGGGAGAAAGCCCTCTGTATACCATGCCAAATGTTGTAACGCCATCTAACACATTTAAAGTGTAAATTTAAAGTGTAAATAGTAAGATCATTATACTTCTGGCATCAGATTTTTTTTCTATGTATCAATACTACTATGATTCTCCTCCTCTTTGCTCATCTCTTCATTGTGTTGGTTGCATACTATTTTGTCTGTGTATATGTTAACATTATGTACTCTTTAAATGTTTCATTTTCATTATCTATACTTTATTAGGACAGCTTGATGTTGTTTTAATTAGTTTATGCAGCAGGTGGGTGCACAAGAGATGCACTGGGACTGGAATCAGGTTGCAGAATACTAAAGAGTTTTGAATATGCATCATGTACAGCAGACAGGTAAGAGATATAGACAAAAACAAACTGATCTAAATAAATTTTTTTGAACATAGAGAGGAAGTTTCCCACTTAAAAGCCATGATTTGTACAAGAAGCAATGCAAGTGTTAATGTCTATATATGAATGCAGTATGCACCAGGCTGACATCTTGAAAAGGAAATACCCAAAACAGATTATTCATTAAACAGTTCAGGTAATATGGTAATGAATCACCATTTTCCCTCTACATCTTGTCTCATCATTAAAAAAAAAATAAAAAAAAACATATCCCTTTCAGTTCCCTTCTATGACACACAACAGTTATTCCAATCTGGCTGCAGAATGTATGTTCAGGGTGTATTCACCTAAACATGAGAAAATTTCAAATTAAACTGGCACAAATAAATATGCAGACAAAACATGCTGGAAATTGTAGACTACAGTTTGGTGAATACAACTGGATATTCAAAAGTGAGAGACAAAAATAAACAAACCACATGAAAACTATGAAGATAAGAAGCCAAAAAATCAAGCAAACAAAAAATTAATTAATATCATCTCACCTCCACCTCAAAAACAGTATGCCCATTGTTTCCTTTTGACACAGCTTCTGCTTTCACTATCAGGTGAGATCCCTTAAGCTTTTCAGTACTGAGGGGGTGGAAGTCATGGTAGGATACTGCAATCTGTAGAAATGAGGCATCTTCAATTAATAAACACACACACACCACACACACACACACACAACAAACTTAACTCAATACTGTAAAAATAGAAATAGGCTAATACACAGTACTATTACAGTACTACTACCATTACCAAGCCAATGTGGCATTGGGATGAATAGGTAAAACAATTGTTTTGAAGAAATCATGAGTATACATAGTGTAGACTATAGATAAAATTTTTGTAATTAAGATTATAGCAGAATATACCTTTGCAAAGGGATGAAATGTTCTATGCAGTTTTCACAGGCCTAAAGAAGTTATATGACAGAAATGATGGGTTCCAGCACCTTTGGAGTGTTTCTAAAATATATGGTGTAGCATACTTGTTGGAGGAAGAGGCAAACTGTGTGAAGGTGAAAGAAGAACCTGGAGAGTTCTGCTATAGAAGCATAAATGAGGAAGGAATGTATGTATGATGTCTCCATGGTTGCATGAGAGAGATAAAAGTTAAAGGTAAGACATGTTGGTGCAAGGCCAAAACTGAATTTAGTCACACGAGCTGTGGTAGCATGTCCCCTTGTGGATGACACTGGGTTGCTTTATGAAAGTGAAAAGCGAGCCTCTGAGAATGATGAGTCATTTCTATGGTATGTTTATAAAACAGAAACTGAAAATGAATGTGGGGACAAAACTAAGATAATGGTTTATGGGAGGCGCATAGTAGACATGTCTGTCTTTAGTGTACTTAACAATATGAGTGTGGCAAAAGTAGGAAGGTTTGAAATGCTTATGGGAAGAGAGAGAAAGGAGAATGTGAAAGAACTTCAATATGTAAACATGGTGAAATTGATGTAGAAGTAAGAGAACTACAAAAGACAGACTTATAATAAGTTCACTTGTAAAGGTTATGAAAGGAAAAAAATGTGTACTTGGATATAAGAGAGAGAGAGAGAGAGAGAGAGAGAGAGAGAGAGAGAGAGAGAGAGAGAGAGAGAGAGAGAGAGAGAGAGAGAGAGAGAGAGAGAGAGAGAGAGGTTTATGGTATAATATTCACTTGCTAAATTCCTTTAAAGTTTACCTATATGTTATATGTGTACATACTTACCAATGTGGAAAAAGGCATTCCTGGTTTAAAGACATAAGGCTGGGAACCAAGAAAACGAATGCTGATGGAGGAGTTTATGATCTTGGCCATACTGAATCCAGTTTCGGTGATGCCCATGAAACTGTCATGCACCTCCACTTCCACTCGCACCATGGAGCCATCAGTTTGTGGTAACTTGCGAGCAATCTCTTCCATGGGGAAATTAAACTCATCTCCACCATCCAGCTAGTAGAGAGAAGAGGGAAGGGATTACTTCAGCTTCATAAGGCCACCTGTCTTTAAAAAGCACAAGTCATCAAAGAAGAAGACAAAAGAAAACCTTCTGACAAAATGGAATATAACTGGCATGTAATAAGAATGTAAGAAAAGAAAATAACAGTATTTGACAATACACTGATACTAACTAATATGACTTGTAGTTAAATCAACATTACTGTACTCGCAAAAGAAAGGTGCAGCAATCACCAAGATAGAAAATCACTAATTCTCAATGTCTCCATCTCAGTCACTTTTAATTAAGCAATGCATTTCTTTCATTTTAATATACTTTAGAAACGTAGAAACAGAATGAAACACATTTATAGACTTTTTTCATTATTGTATAATGCCTTGGTCCAACCAAAAATAGTAAGAAAACTCACTGGCACAAAATCCTCTTGCATAACAAATTGCCAGTCCTCTGTGTCTGCATTGCGGGCCAGGAGCTTCACTGTGGCATTTCCATATGCACCCTTGTCAATGCCAAATTCTCCACCAAACTCCCCAGTAATTGCTTCATCTGAATCCAGGAAGTATGTTGGCATATCGACCTTCACCTGTAATCCAAATGTGAAGGATAATGCTAATGACAGTGTTCAATGAGTTCCGTTTGTAATGAATACACTACTACATTATAAAGGTCCATTCTTAAAACAATCATAGCAATGAGAAAGATTTCTCATCATCATAATTACGCCTGTCACCATTATCATTATCATCCCCTATATGGGAATCTTTTGACATCAACAGCAATAAAAAAATGAAAAATTATGCTAGATGTGGAGGCACCTGTGTCATTGGAAATAAATAAAATAAGCAGTATCAAAATATCTCTTGCTGCATAATCACGTCATAAGAAAGATAGATTTTTTTTATTATGGATTGTCTTGCGTTATGGTTTTTTCATTTTGTTCATGTACATATTGGGATATTTTAGGATAATTTCTGAAAACAAGTTATCATTACCGGTCGCTACCGGGATGGCGGCAAAATGGCAGACTGTTCCTGCAAAACGGGGCCTGTCCATCCACAGCTGGGAAGTCACCTTGCTCACACTCACACAGTCATCAGCATCACACATTATTCTGTATTCTCTGCTTTCAATTTTAATATTAATTAGAAACACCGCTCGTTTTTTTTTTTTTACATTGTATATACTAGTTTACCATTATTCAGGATTTTTACTTATCCTACACTCCACGTGGTCTCTCCACCAAACCTTACCTCGAAACGGGGCGTAAACCATTTCTCCACCTTGAACTCTTTCACTTCTTCCTGCCCATTGGCAAACACCTTGATTTTCCACCAGCCCACTTTGGTGAGGAAGGGCAAGTCAAAGCTCAGGGACACCACGCCCACGTTGGTGGATCGCGAGGGCCATCGACGCAGGATGTAGCCTTTGGGATCCTGAAACAAGCAACGAGAAATTTACCACAACCAGTGCCTGAATTCCTGCGATACAAACACTCAAGATGATAATAATAATAATAATAATAATAATAATAATAATGATAATAATAATAATAATAATAATAATAATAATAGAAGTGTGCACTCCTCAAAGCTGTGAATCACTGTTAGCGAGTCCTTTTTTGTTATTATTATTATTATTATTATTATTATTATTATTATTATTATTTGATCCGGTACAAAATCAGGAAACTCGCGCCTAAATAGCTAAACTCCTTTAATGTGTTTCCGCCACCTATATATAACAGGTGTTATTAGATTGCGAGAAGCCATTCTATCAGCAGGCTTGGAAACGAGTCGAGACAGATGTGCTATCAGACGTCAGATAGTTCTAGGTAGACTACTATGAGTGTATTACTGCCATACATCGGCAAACGTACAATAGTTTGGCAACTGAACCGACTGATTTCTGAAACACAAATTGGCAATAGGCGTAGTATCTAAGCCAATTAACAGTGCCTTGTAAATACATTATTGAAGCAGCTGAAATATAAGACGCGGATATGCGACACCTAGCGCACTCGTCTGATTTATTACGGGCTTCCAGGAAGTACTGGTATTGACATCACTACAGTTCAGCAATACAACCATGACAATGCATGCATTCAAAATCTTCTTGACTACTCGCGGAGCAACTTAAAGCCTTCGCCAGTTCGAGAACCTCTTCCTTCTTCCCTGAACGATATGAGAAGCGACGCCTGCACTGTATAATAGGTGCTCCGGAAATAAACTGTGTGTGTGTGTGTGTGTGTGTGTGTGTGTGTGTGTGTGTTCATAATTGTAATAATTCAATATACACCTTATCAGCAATCAGTATGTATTCTTCTAATGTCACACAATAAAATAACTGTATGTGAATAAAGTTTAAATATCAACACCTTTGTTATGCATACCGTGGCGCGTACGCAAGCGTTCCTGACTACACTGTTAAAAGCACGATTTTGCTATGGATGTTACGGGTGGCACTTCTGTTTAGAAAAAAAAAAATTGCAGACAACAAAATTTACTCTCTGCCCAGTCGATCATGATTAAGTGTAATGTCCAAGATTTACTGATTTTTCAGAAGCCATACAATCATATGTGAAGAATGCCTAGTGTGTCATTCAAAACGATTCATTCTCTTTGTTACTTGTAGTACTCTAAGGCATCATGTTGTAAGAATTTGAATTAATAGCCTTTGTGACATTTTTGAGAACTTATGACTTCAAATAATAATAATAATAATAATAATAATAATAATAATAATAATAATAATAATAATAATAATAATTTAACAACAACAACAACAACAACAACAACAACAACACAGCACAAAACTCACCAAAACGAATACATCCACTGGGTCGTCATAGGGTTTGGTATCCATGGTGAGCAAGATGACTCGGAAGTTCACTGGATATTGGGTCAGGTCACAGAGTTGAAAGGGCGATGCAGTGGACGAGAGAAGGTTGGAACAGTCATTAGCTTTAACACATGTGGGAGGGAACATAATAAGCATGGTAAAGACAACATATATAACGAGGCAAAAGGACTTAACATGCAAGCAGCTTCAGCCGTGTTCGTAAAGCTATAAAGCAATTTCAGGAAGCAAAGCTGGAAGTAAGATAAAGCGGAAAGTATATAGGAAATGATACTATGAAGAGCAAGATACAGAACAGCGTCAATTTTTTTTTTTTTTTTTATAAAGTAACACAAGCGAGAGACAATATTAAAAGACATTATGAACAAGTGGATGAATATTTTTTGGAGAATAGGGAAGTGTAATACCCAAGTGCAAGACATATCACAAAATAGAATGCTTTCATTGCCGATATACGTAAATAATATGGGTTGGGTACACTTTTCGTTCAAAACTGAACAAAAAAAAAAAAGTAAATAAATAAACAAATGAAAATAATATAGAATAAATAAATAAAAATAAATCAATAAATACATAAAATAAAGTAAAATAGAATAAATTAATTAATAAGAAGACATCTCTTGTTTAGTATTGCACTGTAGCGAGTATCAAGGAGAGACCCATGCAGCACAGATTATATTCCTTTCATGCAAATACACTGATATACATGCATGCCCACTCAGTGCACGTGCCACTCCGCAACCCACCGGTCTGGCCTCCATTGTAAGACGGCCGGCTGGTTTGGACAAGGATGGTGAGGAAGCGTCTGGAGAAATACAATTGTGTGTCATTGGTGAATACGGTGCCGCCAGCAGTGCCCGGAATGTTGCCCTCCACGTGAAGACGGTAGTCCCCTCCGACAGTGCTCTTGGGAATCTGAAACACACGGGTGCGATAATTAGTTTAACTAGTTAAGTAGGTAACTGTATCTCTATCTATGGCTAAATGTGCACCTCTGAGGAATTTCCGGTGATGGTAATGTCATTTAGGTATAAATATTGGTTTTAAGATACCCAAAGAAAATTCTCATCTATTTACAAGAAAATACTTCTCCCTCTTTTGCAGTGACATTCAACTTTCATCTCTCCCATAAACTGAACATATCTGGATTATCCTTTTCTAAAAAAGAAAAAAAAAATCAACAGGAAATTTCACACCTCAACTCCAGCAAAATCCCATGAAGTGTTGTGTCGTGTATGTTAACTTTTTTCCTCAAAAATGGTAGCTATAGTTTTCGCCTCATCAACTCCCTTTTATCTGTCTTCAGTCTCTCACTAATGTCTTCAGTCTCTTACTACTGCTATTTCCATGTTTACTGTACTCTCTACCTTCATGCCTCCCCCTCCCTCCCGCTCATGGAGGCAGGATTCCTCCGAGCTCTCGTGGCCTCTCTGCACGAGACCTACTTAATCTCACCCTTAAGCTGTCCATCTCAGTAATGCAAATCTTCAGCAGTGCCTTCACTCTTTCATCCCTTTCACTGTTACCAGTAAACTGGTAACTATATCATAATAATTTTTCTCATCCTACAGTTGGCGTAGTCATATCAAACAGCCTATTTATTGCCTAAAGATGTATTGCTGTTTGAAATCCACTTGTTCTTGTATTCACCTTTAATGACAGGAACAGATCAGATCTTTATGGTCAACAATAGGAAGATTACACATGTAGGATTCAGACTCTTGCTTCCAGTACAATGCTACCCTAAATGTATTTCTTGTTATTAGCATACAGACATGCATCATCATTTTTGTCCACAATAATTCTTTACAAAAAGATATGGAAGGAAGCGCAGCAACAACAGAGGGAGACCTTCATTTTGGGTTGACATTTCATATGTATCTTCCAATCTTCACTTCATTATTATCTCATAAAACATCTCATCAAACGTTTAAGTGCCCTTTGATTAGCATTGATTGGTATCAGCATTTCGGTACAACTAATGGTATTTGAGAAAATGGAAACATGAAAACGTGTAACATCACTACATAATCTCGATCCGCCCATGCAGTATTTTTTTCAGTAACATTTTTCAACACGTCTGGGGTGTTGTCAACAAACTATGTTTTCCACTTCTAAATAAGAACAAAAACTCATTGCTTGAAAAGAGTAAAGAGTTACATTGCAAACACTTTATAAAAGTTCTGCAGACAAGAAACGTAATATATAAAGAATAAGAATGTACTCAAATAAACAATAATGATACATCAAGGGTGTCTCCTTCACGTACATTCCGTTAATTCTAACGATTTCTTTATTGAATAAAAAACGACTGAAGGTAGACGCTCGCAATTATTTAACAAGGTTCATTAGGGAAGAGTATCATGTCTTATATTCCTATTGTCAGCACTCAATATTCAAAACCAAGGTTGCGTGTGTAGGGATGAGACGTATTCTGCTTATTCCTATGCGACAGATGATACCCATGTTTCGGTACATCTCTTAGAATTTGCATGAAGGCAATGACACGCATCTTGAAAACGCACATATATAGATACGAGAGTATATTTATAGAAGGCCAGGTGCTGTATACAATGTCACATGGCACGAGCACGATGCGAGGCCATCCATTCTCTTCGTCGTTGTTTTGAACCACTCAGTGTCATGTTGTCAGATCATTTATAACTTTACTCATAATATTAATTCCTTTTTAATCCAGAATAAAACTAATGAACCAGAATATATACTTATATTTTTGTACAGAAGAGATTTACTTTTCCATGTGTGTGTGTGCTAATCCTTTCAATATATATATATATATATATATATATATATATATATATATATATATATATATATATATATATATATATATATATATATATATATATATATTATTCAGCAGTTTCAATCAAGAGCTGACAATTTAGCTTCGAAAGTTCATCTTGTACACGTTGAAATCAAAGAAACAAAACTTTTTTTTTTTCACAAATGGTATGGTGCTGCAGAAATAATGGCTGATAACGTCTTCACTTGAAGATTTTACTGCGAATAAAGAGAATGTGCATATCGCGGCCAGCCCGATAGAACAGACGTATGAACACAACTTTGTGTTTATTTCTAAATGTTCAATCTGTTCACACCATTGACTCGAAATTGAGAGGGAATAGGCAAAGAAAATAACATGTACCAAACAAGAAAATGGAATTTTGTCCACTTAGGGAATAAAATGAAAGATGATTTGAATGTGGTGCGAGTAAAGAAGGACAGCTATGAGATGAAGGCGATGAGCCGGATGGGAATCTTGAAGATCTAAAGGCAGACAGTAATAAGTGGAGAGAGGGTGTGATGAGGGAGATGATGAGTGGGTGTGGGGCGGCTGGAATAAAGCTTACGAGAGTCAAGACGACGATGGCGGAATAAATTATTATTTCTTATTATATAATGTACTATCACATAATAAGAAAAGTGAGACGATTGTGTATAGAGGAGAGGAAGAGCATCGTGTGTGTGTGTGTGTGTGTGTGTGTGTTTCACAATGGCCCCCAGGATCACATGGTGTACTAGTGATCGCCAGCTTTATCCTTCAGGAGAGGAATTTAAACTTATATGGTCAGACTTATGGGTACGACAGAGACCCTTCACCTCGCTCAAGGACAGGCCTGCTTGTTCACCAGTGACAACCTTTCTGAACATTTGAGCGGAGGCGAACCTCAGTCTCTCTTGTGACATGAGGGGACTTTACCATGGAGCCAGCGAGCAGAGAGAGAGAGAGAGAGAGAGAGAGAGAGAGAGAGAGAGAGAGAGAGAGAGAGAGAGAGAGAGAGAGAGAGAGAGAGAGAGAGATTGATACTGTCATTGACTGGCTGGCTGACTGATTGATTGACTAACTGACTGCATGATTGTCTGACTGACTGATTGGCTTATAGACAAGACTGACTAACTGACTGATAGACAAGAATGACTGAATGACTGATGGACAAGACTGACTGACTGACATACACAAGACTGACTGACTGGCTGATACACAAGACTGACTGACTGATAGACAAGAATGACTGTCAGACTGGCTGATACACAAGACTGACTGACTGACTGATAGACAGGACTGACTGACTGACTGATAGACAAGACTGAATGAATGACTGACAGACAAGACTGAATGGATGACTGACTAATAGACAGACTGACTGATAGACTGACTGATTGATTGACTGATTGACTGATTGACTGATTGACTGATTGGTTGACTAATTGATTAACGGATGGTCAACGAATCTCTTCATGTCAAAATTTAACAAATATCCTTCCCCATTTTGTATGCCTCTGTTCTTTCCTTGCTCTTAACCACAAGGTCTTTAGTATTCCCCGATAAACACGCACGGATGAATGAATCTCTCTCTCTCTCTCTCTCTCTCTCTCTCTCTCTCTCTCTCTCTCTCTCTCTCTCTTACAATATAAAGAAGTTCAGCCTGTCCATCTTTCCTCATAAGACTTCCTTCATTTATAAAGTAGTGATACAAATATTGATTGCACTCTGTTCTTCATTTCTTTTCATATCTTACTCATGCGTCACAGAGTTTCATAAAATTTTGGTAACACTACTTTTATAAAAGAGAGAGAGAGAGAGAGAGAGAGAGAGAGAGAGAGAGAGAGAGAGAGAGAGAGAGAGAGAGAGAGAGAGAGAGAGAGAGAGAGAGAGATTCGTTGACAATCAATTAATGAATCAGTCAGTCAATCAGTCAATCAAACAGTCAGTCGGTCAATAAGTCTGCCTATCAGTCAGTCAGTCAGTCAGACAACCAATTAGTCAGTTAGTCAATCATTCAATGAATCAATCAGTCAGCCAGCCAATCAATGACATTATCTCTCTCTCTCTCTCTCTCTCTCTCTCTCTCTCTCTCTCTCTCTCTCTCTCTCTCTCTCTCTCTCTCTCTCTCTCTCTCTCTGCTCGCTGGCTCCATGGCAAAGTCTCCTCATGTCACAAGACAGACTGAGGTTCGCCTCCGCTCAAACGTACAGAAAGGTTGTCACTGGTGAGCAAGCAGGCCTGTCCTTGAGCGAGGTGAAGGGCCTCTGTCGTACCTAAAACTCTACTCTGTCCTTCATTTCTTTCCATACCTTTCTCACGCGTCACAGATATTCACATTATCGATATACGTAATACCCATTGCCTTTATTTTTCTACAGACAGATTTATAGAACACCACTTGCTACTTATTTCGAGAAGCTTTACACTCAATTTCTTATGTACATATGGTTTTGTGTATGTGATGGGTGAGTGCAAGGAGGTGTTTGTGTCATTGACTGTACGCGGACACCAAGCTTTAATATTACTCCTGCATCTTCGTTCACACGTGATTTCATGAGCTGCCTACGCTTCAGATGCACGAAGGACGCCAAAGCACCAATGGAAAATATCTGTTTGTGCTGCATAGTAACATCGCTCCCTCGCCAACATTGGGCCAAGGTGAGGAAACTGGTTCTCACAGATGCCTTGCAAGAGGAGCTCGGAGTGTTTTGTTTATTAATGCAAGACGGACGTGGGCGACTCATGAAAGAAATAAAAACATGTAAGAACGAAGATACCACCTTGAGTACGTAATTAGTAAAGTTGGGTATCCACGTACAGTATACACACACACACACACACACCAGAACATATTAAATACATACAAACAAGAGCTAAACTTGGTGCTCTGTAACAGGGGTTCTCGACCAGGGGGGGAATTTTCATGGGGAGGGAAGGGAATGGGACCACAGATTGGCAAACTCAAACTGTTAGAATGTTGGTCTTTTAATTGCCTTTGAGCTCCTCAGGGCGGCACAAAATTCAGTATGTATCGGTTACCTATCAAACCGTTCACCACAGTCTCCTGAACCGTAAGGATTCAGGAGATTACCGATAGACAGGGCTGTCACAAAGGAAAGACGTAGGCGCCACCGAGTGGTCCGTCTGCAAGCATTCTTACGAAGAAGGCTTACGCTTTGCTTAGAGTCCTAGACAATTTACAATAGCGTGGTATTGTTGAGATTTTTGTTCATTGCATCATGCTTCAGTTTGGTCTGTTAATTAATTCATTATAAATATAAAAAAAACTATTTTACTTTTATTCAAGTTTTATAAATCCATCAGCATTTTCAATTGGCATTTAATTTGTAAGACTCCACCAAAAAAAATAACCCATGTAAAATTTGTAGATGAATGTATGTACTAATATGGAAAAAAATAAAGGATTTTCAGTATCATATCCATATTATTTGGAATGCACTTTTTGAGGCAGACAATCTTGGAAAGGAGGGGAGGAATGACATTCTGACATGGTGAAAGGGCTGCATGGGGAAAAACAAGGTTGAGAACCACTGCTCTATGAATTCGTTATTAGGCGAATGAAAATAAGGAATATTATTACTGAGATTGAGAACGTATGTGAGCAAGAGGAAAATGAGACAATATTGAGTGAAGCAGTGAATGACAGATTGCAATCAATATTTATATCTGGAGGAGTTCGTAGGTAAAGGATTAGAGACAAAGAGAGAGAGAGAGAGAGAGAGAGAGAGAGGAGAGAGAGAGAGAGAGAGAGAGAGAGAGAGAGAGGAGAGAGAGAGAGAGGAGAGAGAGAGAGAGAGAGAGTTATTAACGTTAATGTAGGGATCTGAAAAGATCTTATGGTCAAGGTTAACAGAAGAAAAAGAGGCGCCAACTGAATGAGAAAGGACATGTGTGACGCATTATGATGTAAGGAAACTGACTGTCCTCGCAACAAAAACACAAAGGTTGGTAAACATATTTATAAAAGAAATACGCAAAAAAAAAAAAAAAAAAATCCATAATCACCAGGAACACTGTACCTGAAATATAACACCATAATGTCATTATTGATATGGACATAAAGAGTCTGCAAAGGCCAGACAGTCTAATCAATGCAGCTGCTGTAGCTAATTTCATGTCATTATTTTATTATCCTCGAACATAAATCCATCTAATCTTTTCTTAAACTTCCTGAAATACTCGCAGTTACTGTCATGACGGCTTATCTGCTGTTTCTTACATACTTCAAGCTTTTTAGTCCTATTAACTTCGCAGTTCTACACCTTAACAATACAAGAACAAGCAGTATTGAACCAAATTAATTAATCCTCCGTCCACCGTCTTCCTCTCTCACCTGCAGCAGTAGAGTTTCTGGGTAGTCCCTGGTGATGACATTGCTGGCACCGGTGATTTCCTCCCCGTCCCTCATGATGGTGGCGGCGCACCTCCACGGGATAGTCCAGCCTCAAGATGGTCACCACGCAGCGATACAAGGCGCCAGGTCGGACAGTTTGGGGCGCCACGACCATGTGAGTTCTGAAAACCAATAGAAGGGCTCCATCATTCCATTCTTTGCATTTACCCATCATATCGATATACTTTGCTTACCATTTCTACTTCCTTTCATTTTTTTTTTCCTTTTCTTCCTTTTATTTGTAAGAAGATGTGTGTGTGTGTGTGTGTGTGTGTGTGTGTGTGTGTGTGTGTGTGTGTGTGTGTGTGTGTGTGGGGTGTGGGTGTGCGTGTAGGCAATAGCATATTAGCATGGATCGGCTACACAGAAAGTAATGGAAGTTGGTGACACACGTATGCATGTATTTAAATGATTCCATGCTGCCGCCAACTCTTGCGCGCCACATAACACGTACCGCGTTTACAGCATCAACAACTGAATGTACTAGTGTATAGGTGGATGTGCCGAAGGTTACTCAAATCCTGGTTCCTTCATAAAACGAGTCGGTATATATGATTTTGCACGTCAGGTATGGTTAAGAAATGTGACTGTAGTATTCTTAGTGACTAAAAGGAAGTGACGAAGGAATAGACATTAGCCCCATAAATAAATTAAAGTAATATAAACTTTTTTTTTTCTGGATTATATGTGACAAATTCAAGTGATTATCAAATGACTCACATTACCACAAAAGAAAAAAATGGGCTTAGAATTATATTGAATTACGATCCATCATTCTCATCACACTTGCATCTTGTACAATCAAAATACAATGACCCCAATATAAACCTGCGTGGTGAAAATGAACACCCACACAGTGACGACAATCAAAGAATCAAGGCATGAACGATACACATTGAGAATCAGAGCATTTCCCCGGTAGGAGGACGCAGTGGTACCCGGCCCGGCATCATCGGTAATAATGTCACCTGAACACCAAGCAACTTTTGCCGCAGACCAACAGATCCTCAGCTCCTTTGGCAAAGAAGTCAGCTAGAACTCAAGGTTTCGTCCCCAAATCTGATCAGTTAGGGTATGGAGGAGGAGGAGGAGAAGAAGAAGAAGAAGAAGAAGAAGAAGAAGAAGAAGAAGAAGAAGAAGAAGAAGAAGAAGAGGAGGAGGAGGAGGAGGGAGGAGGGAGGAGGAGGAGGAGGAGGAGGAGGAGAACAAGAACAAGAACAAGAACAAGGAGAGGAGGGGGGGAAGGAAGAGGAGGAGGAGGAGGAGGAGGAGGAGGAGGAGGAGGAGGAGGAGGAGGAGGAGGAGGAGGAGAGGAGAGGAGAGGAGGAGGAGGAGGAGGAGAGAAGAGAAGAGAAGAGAAGAGAAGAGAAGAGAAGAGAAGAGAAGAGAAGAAAAAAGAAGAGAAGAGAAGAGAAGAGGAGGAAAAGGAGGAGAGAGGAAGGGAGAGAGAGAGAGAGAGAGAGAGAGAGAGAGAGAGAGAGAGAGAGAGAGAGAGAGAGAGAGAGGGAGGGAGGGGGAGAGACAATTGAGAAACTTGATAATCAGATAAGAACGATTCTGTAAGGAACACTATACCTGGCGTGGCATGTTAAATAACCAATAGAAGGTTACTCTGAGTACACGGGGTAAGTGTGAACAGGAACGGCACGCCACGCTCCGGCACCTCATTATATCATGTCATGTTCAAGAGCATTTTTCATCTTGCTGCTTCACCGCCCCACACATGAGGAGATGAAGGCGACCAGACCTCTAATGTCATGGACTGATGGGAGGAGGAACGTGAGAGAAAAGGGGAGAAGTGGTGGAGGGGAAGGGGGGTAGGAAGAAAAACAAGGGCGTGATGGGGTAGGGCCCAAGAATCGGAAAAGGACGATTTCTGCCCTTGTGCGAGATCGTCCTCACCTTGGCCTTTCCCTACGATACGCCTTGATTTTACTAATTCGCTCTCGTGGTGTGGATGAATTACTCTCTCTCTCTCTCTCTCTCCTCTCTCTCCTCTCTCTCTCTCTCTCTCTCTCTCTTCTCTCTCTCTGGTCGTCTTGGCTAGTTTCTGTACCTTCTCTTTACATCATATACTACTGAAACATTTATTATGTGGATTTTTTGAGCAATAATTATTAGTTTTTCCCACCACCGGATAATTCAGTGTGTATAACACATCTCTTTCGTGTCCATCACTAATTTTTGTCCTGTTTACCTTACTATACATTGTTTTATCAAGTCTGGTAGTAATTTTGTTGCTTGAGGACACATGGATAAGAAAAAAATTGTACTGGATAATGCTGTCATTTACTGATAGGTCAACGTATTCCTGTCTCCCAGTGCTATACTATGGCGGGAGTCATAACAAGTCATAACCGACTACTGTTCGGTCCCACTAACCCTGAACTGTTGATGGACAAAGGTGCATTTCCTTTCCCATTGGCTGATCCACTGGTAAATCGGCTGTTTTTTGTAAACAAAGTTGGGCTCTCTAAATCATGAGCATATATCTTCTCCATCCTTAGAAAATAATTTGATGTCTTACAACTAAAGTAATTTTTAGTAGAAATAAAGCAAAACATTTGAAACAAAAACGATAATACGTAAACTACCCAGGGAACGACAGCATCAGTCAACTTGCTTGTTGTCAG
>NC_087177.1:4000000-4012500 GCF_035594125.1 Scylla paramamosain
CTCATACGAAGACACCAACCAGCAAGCACGAACTTTCAACACGGTGTCACTTTGTACATAGGATATCGGCAAAGAGCGGACGGCGAGAGGTAGTTTGAGCTGATGCATATTGATGCCCACCTTTCCTACCGACACACATACCTAGCACGAGATGTCCTCTCCCGAAGGCCGCTTGACGTTCATTTAAATAACTATGTAGTGAATGTGAAACCATAGAGTGACCTTGTTTCTCCTTAGCGCGGTTGTTTTGGTTCCTTACTACATACCTGAACACCCATTGGTACACAAGTGAGGAGATTAATTCGCTGAGATGAGAACAAATATTGGCACCACAGTGCATACGTTAATGCCAACTGAAAAAAAAAAAAAACTGTTTTGACTAAATTATGAAACAAATATATGTAAGTGAACCATATGCACGATAAAAAAAAAGTAAAAGTAAAAAGCAAAATGCAGATGCAACATTATCAAAATTATGCAGAAGAATAAAAAGCAAAAATGGTCTGATATTGACAGAAAAATCAAATAAAGAAATTAGTAAGAAAACCACACATGATGTTGCTAACTAACAACTTGTTGCATTTATCATATCACACGCCATAAAGTGCAGTTGGTAATACACACATATGACAGTGGGAGGTGGTGTGTGTATCAGGAAATGACAACCTTGCATGGCCAAATATATGTATCATTAAAAGATGAAGGTTCAGCTACAACACTCATGACACAGGTTACTGGTGACGTGGTCTTAGTCATAAACAGGGTGAATCAAAAGTAACGCCATGAACGCCGCGTAAGAAAACTACAGAGTACCACGTATTGACTGGTATATAACAGAGATCAAAATTCCACCTCCACACACATGCGTTATTACACGTGGCTTGACTTTTAGGACACTAGCAGCATACAAGTTCCTTCTCTCATGGTGCGAAAACTAGATACTAAGACAGGACTGTTGCGAGGGAGCTCTCCTCAGTGAGACGAAATAAGATACAACATAAGGTTGCTTTGTCGTCATATCATACGAGTACTTCATGCAGTGCTAAAAAAAAATAATAATAATAATACTAAAATAAAATAAATAAAATAATAATAATAATAATAATAATAATAATAATAATAATAATAATAATAAAATAATAATAATAATAATAGTAATAATAATAATAATGGAGGTGGAGGCGGAAAAGAGACACAGGTCTTATGGGGCGAGTTTTTTTCCCTGACTAGTTAGTTTCACTGGTGCTTCTTCGGTTCCCCTGAAGAAGCACCAGCAAAACTAGTCGGGAATAAATTTGCCCTATAACACCTTTGTCTCTTTTCACCTTCACCTCCAACTTGTCAAAATGTCTCAACAACAACAACAACAACAACAATAATACCTAATAATAAATAAATAAATAAATAGATAAATAAATAATAATGAACAGTCTTCAGATTGTTTTTTTTTTTTTTACAATAGGTATAACCTGTAAACGTAGTACAAATTCATTCAGCATTCTAGATTATTCTTCCTCTTTTTATACGCGACGAACACCACACACTCTCTCTCTCTCTCTCTCTCTCTCTCTCTCTCTCTCTCTCTCTCTCTCTCTCTCTCTCTCTCTCTCTCTCTCCTCTCTCTCTCTCTCTCTCCGCCACGCGCTGAACTCGAAAGTTTTAGCCGTCTTTTCCCACACTATCTCACACACATGCAGGCATACGTAAGCATGCTGCCACACTTCTACGCCGCCTGTGCACATGCATCATGTATTCTGAGGAGACACTGGTGACTGGTGTATGCGAACATGCCTGAGTGAATGAGGAGAAAGTAGTACTACGAAGCACATCCAATATCAAGGGTAGTGAAATATCCGAACCGAAACCTCGATTAGAGTAACCTAGCAAGTAGATAAATGTTGGTAATGCCGAGTGCCATGCAGGATAGCTGTTCGTGTAGGAATTATGATGTGCATTTCGCGAAAGCAGAATTTTAAGGGGAAGTCATAGGAGAAACGTTCTTCA
Organism: Scylla paramamosain; assembly: GCF_035594125.1. Taxonomy (NCBI): domain Eukaryota; kingdom Metazoa; phylum Arthropoda; class Malacostraca; order Decapoda; family Portunidae; genus Scylla; species Scylla paramamosain. Next base: position 4,002,005 of record NC_087177.1, read on the forward strand.
TCGCGTCGATCAGTAAAAATTTGATCAATTAACGGAAGTGGAATAGCTGCGTTCACAACACAAAACACATGCATGCCTGCTTCTGGACCCAGATAGAATGGTACTACCTAAACGAGAATACGGGTATTTCATTAGTGGATGTAATCTTTATGTATCTTACTATAAAACTAACAATATACGAAAGTAATAAATTCTGGGGCTGGATTCTTAAACACCTTGGAGTCATATTTCGATTACTTTTATTTATTTATTTTTTTTTATTTACTTATTTATTTATTTTTTATTTATTTATTTATTTATTTTTTTGTCAACAAGGATTTTGCATCATTACCAGGAAAAAACAAGTATGAGGGCCCGACGAATCATCTCTGTGTCCTTTAGACATTCCTTACGAGACTCCATATGGTTTCAAAATACGAGCCCTGAATCCCACAAATAAAAGCCCCTTCACAATAACTCAATCCAAATATCCAGAGTTAAGAAACTGGGAAATTTAAAAGACTGATCAGCAAACACCAGCACTTTTGACTGACAAGACAACACAGCAGCACAGTATTATTATTTATTATAAGACACCTAGGTAGAAAGATTCAGCATTAGCGTCAGGAAATTTCTTCAAACGTACAGCGGCCAAAAAATTATGGGATAGACAGGATATCACCGATTCGCCGGAGTGCTTCTAGTCATAACAATCAGCAGGAATAAGAGGTGGCACAGTAGGATGACAACCAACTATCCATACAACCACAGATGATGTGCAGCATACTCTTTTCATTATAATTGTTTATGGAATTGAATTAGACTAAAGTTGAATGCAAACGCAAGTTACAACTCATACAATATTGATGAGTCCTACAAGTTCCTTATTAATTCGGTGTCCTGCACGCAGTATGCACCACGAGTCGAAAAACAGCGATGATGAATAGTAAGTTGGCAGACAAGGAACGTTACAAAAGATCGTTACACTGGCTACTTGCGTAATGGCAAATGTTTGTATTCATTCATGTTTTTTTTTCCCACTCCACGCCAAAAAAATAAGTAAATCAATAAATAAATAAATAACCATGATGAGGAGCACCGTTGTCAAGAAAGAGAAGTGACACTGTGACATGAGAAAAATGGTGAGACTGCACGAATGGGTACATCCTGATGGAAAGGTATAAACAAAGGGAGGAGTAACATAGAGCTCAACTATTCATATTATGTTCTTTGGAAGTGATTTTTAGTTATCATGACATACCATTTTGATTTCGCAGTATTGATATACAGGCAAGAGTAATTACATAGCACACTTCAAAGAAGTCATTAGTAAGGTACGTTTGAAGAATTAATAAATAGGAACCAGGAGTCTTTTGACGAAATAAATACATAAAAATACGCTTGTGTGTGTGTGTGTGTGTGTAATATATATATATATTATATATATATATATATATATATATATATATATATATATATATATATATATATATATATATATATATATATATATATATATATATATATATATATATATATATATATATATATATATATATATATATATATATATAACAGCTTGTAACTCAATTTGCCCGTATATCTAATCAATTTTCCCCATTGAAATTAATTCAAATTGACCCTGACAATAAACGATGATTCCACGCCCTCCTCTCTCTCTCTCTCTCTCTCTCTCTCTCTCTCTCTCTCTCTCTCTCTCTCTCTCTCTCTCTCTCTCACGAATTTAACACACCATCAATCCCTTCACAAAAAATCCGATTTAATTTTTTTTTTTTTTTTTTACGTTTTTAAACACAGTAAACTGCTGATATAACTAACCTCTGTTTACCGAATTTCTGGTATAACGACCCTTTAAGGCTATTATTTTATCTTATGAAACATCTCAAATTACGGCATATTTCAAAATCATCGAATGCTTGCTTTATTTTACGAACATCCTAGGTCTTAAAATGTGGGAGAGTTGGCTGACACTGTCAACTGAATGTTTGATAGGTGAATTGTTGCTGTGTGACAGCCAATGAGTGACCTTGACAATGGCCAATGGCGTATCTCTCTCTCTCTCTCTCTCTCTCTCTCTCTCTCTCTCTCTCTCTCTCTCTCTCTCTCTCTCTCTCTCATCTGAGAGGGAAAGAGAGCGTTGCGTCATCGGCCATCGTCGAGGTCACTAGCTGAGACACACAACCACGACTGTCACTCTGTGCGTGTGTGTGTGTGTGTGTGTGTGTGTGTGTGTGTGTGTGTGTTAAATTCGAGAGAGAGAGAGAGAGAGAGAGAGAGAGAGAGAGAGAGAGAGAGAGAGAGAGAGAGAGGAGAGAGAGAGAGAGAGAGAGAGAGAGAGAGAGAAATCATCGGCTATTATCAGGGTTAGTAACTGGTTGTCACAGCCACAATCTCTCTCTCTCTTTCATCATATGTGCTCGTTATATCGAGGATTTACTGTAAGAAAATGTATTTATAAATAACAAATTATAAAAACACGTGAAGTGAATGAGTGAGACTAAAAATGCTGGACAGATGTGACGCTCGCTGTGCCAACTAGCGGCGGCGTAGCTGAAGCTCGCTCGTATCTCAGATTTTGGCTTGCAACTCAAAGCAAAATATTGTTCAAACAATAGCTCGTATCTCGAAAAACTTGTAAGTTGGGGCACTTGTAAGTCGAGATACCACTGTATGTGTGTGTGATATATATATATATATATATATATATATATATATATATATATATATATATATATATATATATATATATATATATATATATATATATATATATATATATATATATATATTGTGTTTTCCTTGCCTGGCGTATGGCACATTGGAGCAAACGGAAATATTCGTTTGTTAGAGCAAGTGTACAGGTGTGCTGTGTAAAAGGCACATAACAACGAGAGCTGCGTTAAGCACCGTAAGTCTGTGTATTCATTACGAAGTGGTGTAGTGGTAAAGGGCAAGCTGATTGAAGGAAGCAAGCACAGTGTAGCAAATGTCTGGGCCTTCACACACATACAGTGAATTGGGGGAAGGGGGAGGTCACACTTCACGGTGTAAATAGTGCCTACCTGTTTGAGTTAGCTGACACGCATGACGCAGTTGACAAAACAGAATCCGCCACTGGTGACCTCACCAGTGGACGCCAAGGTTCAACCTTTTGATGAGACCTGTGGTGCGAAAGAGACAGAAGAGGCGAACACATCCTTGGATTTCCACCCCTCGGCAGGTAATACACTCATTATGAGTGAGCCACCTAAGGCTATGGCAGAGCTGTTGAAGAATCGCTTAAAGATATGAAGCAGTCACTGCAGAGCAAAGAAGCACTGCATCAGCTCTCCAGCCTCAAGTGGTGAGGATGCAATTACTGGTTGGTTCTTACGTGACGAAAGTGACGTGGACACACAGAAGGTGTGGAAAGGAAACACCAAACTGGCCTCGATCATTGAGGAAAGAAATTACCAATCAGGCCTCTATCAGCGAGGACAGAACACCAAAGTGGCCTTGATCAGCGAGGAAGGAAATACCAACTGGGCCTCAATCAACAGGGACAGAGCTTCCCTGAGCTTTTTTTTTTTTTTTTTTTATGTAGGAAGGACACTGGCCAAGAGCAACAAAAATCCAATAAAAAAAATATGCCCACTGAAATGCCAGTCCCGTAAAAAGGTCAAAGCAGTGGTCAAAAATTCATGAATAAGTGTCTTGAAACTTCCCTCTTGAAGGAATTCAAGTCATAGGAAAGTGGAAATACAGATGCAGGCAGGGAGTTCCAGAGTTTACCAGAGAAAGGGATGAATGATTGTGAATACTGGTTAACTCTTGTGTTAGAGAGGTGGACAGAATAGGGGTGAGAGAAAGAAGAAAGTCTTGTGCGGTGAGGTCGCGGAAGGAGGGGAGGCATGCAGTTAGCAAGATCAGAAGAGCAGTTAGCATGAAAATAGCGGTAGAAGACAGCTAGATATGCAACATTGCGGCGGTGAGAGAGAGGCTGAAGACAGTCAGTTAGAGGAGAGGAGTTGATGAGACGAAAAGCTTTTGATTCCACCCTGTCTAGAAGAGCAGTATGAGTGGAATCCCCCCAGACATGTGAAGCATACTCCATACATAGACGGATAAGGCCCTTGTACAGAGTTAGCAGCTTGGTCCTTAATTTGTTCCATCAGCAGAAGTCCTTTCATCTCCTCAACCATAGTGACTTCCTCGGCCTTCATCCACCATTCCAGTTTAAGACAGCACTCTTGAGCCATCTCAAGATAAATGGTACCTGGGCGTTTTCCAATCCTGCAGAACCTTTCCTGGTACACTCCTGGCCTTACATGGGTTGATCCCAACACCGTTTCCTTTATCACTTTATAATCACTCGCCTCTTGCTCACTTGAACTCGTGTATGCCTCCCTGGCCTTTCCTTCAAATGTAGACTGGACCAGCAATGCCCACTCATCTTCATCCCATCCCCTCAACTTTGCAGTTTTCTCAAACTGAAGGAAGAAGTCCTCTTCCTCCCCTTCCACAAAGTTAGACACATAGATTACATTCCTTTCTGCATCCCCATTTCCTTGAGTGCCATTTCCTGCCCTGGCCTCTGTTAATTTAATTCCTTTTTCTGCCCTTATCTTATCCACCTCCTTCTGCATTTGGAACTGCATCTGCTTCCTCTGTATCTCCAATTGCTCCTTCTACATTTCCTTCTGCATTTGCAATTGGTTTCATTAATTCAAACTTTTCACTGCTAGAGAGGCCATCACTTCTGCCAAGAGCACCCAGATTTACCTCACTCACCCCAGCACCTCCCTCTACACTCTCTCCATCATCATCCTCACTTCCATCACCATTATTTTTAAACCAGCTCCTCTCCACGAGAGCATTTTTAACTCCACCTGCAGTTCCTCTTTTTTCTTGGATTTCAACTTTACTTAGCACTTCTCAGCCACTAAATACAACTCCTTCTTGGTTAGCGAGTACAAGGCATGCACACTCCTAGACAGAAGGAACGCCTCAACACGTTTAGCCGCTATGATTACAATTACTACACTTCACAAAATATTCCTCCAAATATTACACCATTGGATATGTAAAAATATCCCAACAAAATACACCTTCACACACCAATACCGGCACTACAAAATTATATACACAAGAAATACATACACAGTTTACAGAGTTATTTCACACAAGTAAATTCCTCTCAATGACAATCACTGTGTAACACTCATTACACCCCACAAATATTCAAGATCCTAGACGAGCCCCCATTTACTGTCACGATCCTGGTTATCTTTCCAAGAAAGTGGACGTTACACTTATCACGAAATGTTTTGAAGGTCTGGATTTTTAAAGGCTTCGAGTACCTACCCGACCTATCCGAAATCGCCAGCTATCACTCTGACAAAAGCCTTACCTTGGCACAACACACCATAAATCACCATAATACCAGATCAATGTTGGGGTAGAAAACATAATTATTCTATATAATAATAAATATATTAACAATAATATTAACTCAAATTGAGGTAGAACACAGTAAAGGAAATTAGAGAACAAATTTCTACCCTAGACCAACACGGGATAGTTCCCACACTTACAATAGATTCCCCCTTTTACTCTGGTTCTTATATCGCTTCCTTTATTGGTCAAAAGTTATACACATCAATATATGACATTCCTATCACTTCACAGAGCACTAAAACCCTTTTACTCCTTCATACGCTGCTGAAATATTTTCATCAACTGCAGTAATTTCCCCAGATGCTGTCACCGCGTCATTAAAAAACAATTCCTGCATCTTAACTCCTCAAACCTCACAAGACATCACCACCATAGATCACCTATAACACCACAACACTACCCCCAAAAGACAACAATGACGCCACACCACCACTGCAGCCCCAACCACAAAATGGCTGTCTCATCCCAACGCCATCCCCTCAGCGTTACATAACCAACACAACTCACCAACCAAATTTCAGCGAACAAGAGCTCTTGGTACCACAAAACTCACCAACCTGATCCTGGATATCAAGGTTATACCGCCACATCACTAATACCTCCACACACACTCCATCACCACACCACACCGAATTTATCCCCTGAGAATTGCCACTCATCTGTTCCCCCTCAGGGCCTCTGGCGTTCTGTAGAATCTTGCTGAGTCAGATACACAAGCAAGACATGTATCATCCCCTCGCTTCCACACATTCAATCTCAAATACACCTTTTCCCTTAAATATACATACACATAAATAACTTAGATTATGAAAAGAATAATACTACATGATATACAATGAGTCAATAAGCCCTATACTAACTTATAATTAAGAATAAAGACATATTCAGAAGGAAAACAGAACACGGGGACACTAAGAAAACGTCTTCCTCTTCAGGGTAAACTCAGCCAATAACATGATAAAGGCAACAGCAAAAGTTTCGCCAAAATCTTTAAAAGACTCAGTAAGGAAAGTCAGATCACCAGTAGAGCGGCCTTGATGGAACCCATACTGGTGATCAGATAGAAGGTTTGTGAAGTGATAGATGTACAGATAGCTCCCTACTTGATGAAACAGCTTTCCTTTATATATTTGTAACAAAAGCAACCCGTCATATATATATATATATATATATATATATATATATATATATATATATATATATATATATATATATATATATATATATATATATATATATATATATATATATATATATATATATATATATTTTTTTTTTTTTTTTTTTTTTTTTTTTTTTTTTTTTTTTTTTTTTTTTTTTGGCAGCTGTCATTGGCTAGAGCTGCTTTGGATGGGAACCTTGGGCCTGCCTTCTTTCTCTTCCCCCTCCACATCCCCATTTCCTTCCCTCTCCCCATCCACCATACTCCTCATACCTACTTCATACATACATACATACATACATACAGAGAGAGAGAGAGAGAGAGAGAGAGAGAGAGAGAGAGAGAGAGAGAGAGAGAGAGAGAGAGAGAGAGAGAGAGAGAGAGAGAGAGAGAGAGAGAGAGAGAGAGAGAGAGATAGAGAGTAGGCTTAGACGGAGGAGATAGGGATGGGGTATGAGAAATGTAGAAACAAGGAGAGTGGGGATGGGGAGGTGGATATGGAGTGGGGATGCGAAAGTAGGTGTGGCTTAATTGACACGGCCTATGGTATTTACCTATTAAAATCTCTTGAGTTCAAGACATCATGCCTGTCTGCTCTTCTGATCTTGCTAACTGCATGCCTCACCTCCTGCCATAGCTTTGCTGCATTTTTCTCTCATCTCTATTCTGTCCACCTCCCTAATGCAAGAGGTAACCAATATTCTTAATATTTTATTTCTTTTCCTATTAATCTAAAACTCCCTGAATGCTTCTGTATTCCCCCTACCTTTGACTTCAATTGTTTTAAGAGGAAGGTTTCTAGACACTTTCCCTAATTTTGGATAATTCTTTTCACTGCACTCTTTGGGAACTGGAACCTTCTGTGGGTGTTTTCTTCTGCTCTTTTTGTTACCCTTGACAAAGTCCCTCTTACATAAAAAAAAACTATGTGCAACCCCCAACTTCTCATATGAACTTACTGTTCTGCACTAAACAGCATCAGCAGCCTTTCAGAAAATAAGCAGATGCACTATTATTATATCCTGATAACTTCAGTCTTACTAGTAATTATCAAGTGAAAATATTTTGATTCTCCTAAGAAAGTAACAGTTACACTAAACTGAAATGTCAGATAGGTAGGTTGAATTACTCTATCATATGCCATGAGGTTTTTCTATAACTATTGCCATAAATGGCTTCTGCTAGTAAAACCAAATATTAATTTCTTATCAAGGCTCTATACTTTAATATACTGATAATACTGAAATACATTTATTTGCTAGGTACAACATAAAAACTTTAAAGTAAAAAATTTATGAAATGAAACATTAAAGATAGAAAATTCTAAGTTTCATTATGTGAGAAGATATTCTATCTAGTCAGATAATTCAACACTATTCAAAAAACTATACAAATAGAAAAGAAATTACCAGAGATAAACACAGGAAATAGAAAATTAACTTTTACAGATGCAAATCCACAAACTCAAACAATTACTTTTTACAACTGCAAATTCACAACTTCACAAATCCAAACCCAAACCTTTGGTACTCCTTTCAGTACAACAACATATTCAGTTTCATTCTGAATATGATTTAAAGATTCTATAAAGGTCTGAACAGTATTTTATTATTATCTATTCATTTTTATTTTCATGTAGGTGCTTTTTTTTCTTTTTTTTAGAATCAAAACAAAATCATTAGTTACTCATCCACATGAATTGCATCATTACATCTTCATTTACTCTATTCTGATTAACAACAGGTGATTTTCTGATTTCTTTTTTTAAACTGAATGTAGTACTGAATTGAAAGTGGATTACATTTATATTCATAGCAAAATATATACTTCACATATCTTCATACTAATGTATTAGGCCATCTTAAACTATGCAAATCTGTTATCCAAAATTTATGCAGCTGTGTAATTTGCTGTTTGCTTAAGTGATTGTAGAAATGCTCAATTCTAGAAATTATATATTAGTATTCAAAAAAAAAAAAAAAAAAAAAAAAAAAAAAAGTAAAATACACTCACTTTAGGTAGCAAATGAAGTACATAACAGGTGACAACTTGGGTATATAAATGTAACAGCTTCATATTTCTTTCATCACATTTGCATTTACTAGGTCCGGAAATTCCTTCACATCTTGTGTATCAGGCCACAATGGTTCACTTTCCTCATTTTTTGAGTCATCACAGTCTGAATCACTCACATTTTCCAAGTTGCTTTCATCAGGAGATGAATTAGAATTCGTGTTATTTGCAACCAACCGTTTTTTTCTCTTGATTCCCTCAAAATTGTGTCGAGTAATGTTGTTCACCACACGCTCTCTGGGAAAACAGGATATTATATAATTATTACTTTATTGGTTTCCAAAACAGACAACACAACTTACAGTACATATAAGGATGAATCCATTCACAAAGTATCTCTAAGGAAAGCCATCTCTAATTGGTTTCCTTTGTTACATTGTTTCTTGTCTATGTAACTGCAATGTTGACTCTAATGATACTATTTTTCAGTTCCTCCTCTTCTAAACTGTTAAATACATTTTTCCACTCCTTTAACATTCAAGTTGCATAAGAGACTCCACTCATTCTTATGTTAGCTATGGGGGATAGACAGGTTGGGAAAAAATGGTTAAAGAGTGGGATGATAGTAAGATGTTGGTAGGAAAGACTGAGTGAAAAGATGAAAGAAAGTGATAGTAAAAAAAAAGCAGGCATATCATCTTGCTTTTCCTTATTATTTATTTTCTCTCACATTACCACACTGGCTTTCCTGCAGAGAAGGAAGGAAGTAACGTGTCTCATATTCTTCTGCTTATTCTGTCCATCTTATTTATAGCTTTAAATATCATCACTCTTCCTCCACTAGTAAGGTCTAAAACTGTTTTTCACCTTTCTGACTTTATTACCTTCATGACATAGTATCAAGACACCTTGGAAACTAAATTCCTTTATCACTTTTGAAATCTTCTGCTTTGATATTAGAGGCAGCTGTATACAGTAGGCTTGATTCCTTGATTCCTGTTATTAATATCTACTTTCATTGTTAAAAATTTAAAAACAGTATCTTCTTCACTTTGGCCTACATTTTGATAATTAACCTACCACAAAGAAGACCATATATTTGTTTCTTGTACTAACAAAATATTTCACTTATATATCATTACAGTTAACATCATACTTAAGAGCCTACCTTGGATTATAGCTCCCATCCTTCCTAATGTTTATCTTTTCATTGATTCGCAGATTTGCCCCATCCTTCAGCAAGCGGATGGCCACTCGAGCAATATTCTTAGAGTCATCCAGGCCACTATGAGGTTGGCCCTGGAACCTCATACCTAAATGATTCAGCATATCTTTAAGACACATCTGAAAATGAGAGAAATATTCTCCTTGAAACTACAGTAAATTTCACAGATATCATATTCTCTATGAAAAAAAAAAAAAAAAAAAAGTAAACATGTAACCTAAAAACAAAGGTCATCAATTATATTTTCTTTATTCTTTAACTCATGTTAAAAATTACACACACACACACACACATACCCAATGATTCATAGTTCAGTAAAGAGCATCCTTACCTCCCAGTCAGCAAGCCCCACTCAAGTCACCAAAGATTCTCACTAATAGATAGCAATTACTGTTCTTCGTGTGCAAGGGAATGGGTTGTGTGGCAGGTGTGAACTTCCACTCTTACCCACAGATTTGAATATGAATTATAAGCTCTTTATGGGAGGGTTACAGCTGGGGATCATGAATCCAGCACATGATCAGGAGCACAGGTGATCTACACACACACACACACACACACACACACACACACACACACACACACACACACACACACACACACACACACAAAATGTAGCATTTACCTTTTTTGTCTTATGGAAGTTGCAAAAACTCTTTC
>NC_087177.1:4017500-4020000 GCF_035594125.1 Scylla paramamosain
CATATAGATAATGTGTTCATTGATAATTACAATTATACCTATCTCTATATATATATTCTATTCAGTGGTTTATTTACATTTTTTTTTTTTTTTGCAGAACTCTGCAGCAATGAGACAGCAGCTGAAGACAGTCAGTAAGAGGAAAGGAGCTAAGATAAAATGATTTTGGTTTCCTTCTGTTCAAGAGAGCAGTATGAGTGGAAACTCTCTTATATGTGAAGTGTACTCCATACATGGGCAGATAAGGTCCCTGTACAGAATTATCAGCTGTGTATGAGAAAAAACTGCTCAGAATGTCTTACTTCACAGATGTTTTAAGAAGAGACAAGATATGTTTCCAGTTTAGATTATTACCAAAGAACAGACATCCTCAAAAATGTTCACTGTAGTTCATTGTCATTCTAAGCATTTTCAAGTATATAGTTAAACTAGGTAAAACAAATTATAAATAGTTTTGAAATATATTTCTTCAGTGCTTAAAGATATCCAGGGATCAAGATCCTAACTAGGAAGTTATGGTTAGGTTTGATTTTGAAGGACAGTACATTTAACTGCTTAATCACTGAGAGATTATTAGATGACAGTTAAGGGACCATGCATGACAACTGCAGGTGAAGCAACACGAAGGCCCAACCATCACTGATTCATTCCAGTAGTACTGAGTTATTCATGATAAAAATTGAAGATCTTGCCAGTAACTGTCTAGAGTTCTTCCCCGGCCTCATTACTGGTCTATTCTCTTCCATTCTTTCACATACACCTTCAGATACACCTAAAATGTAAATATAAGGTTGAAGAGAAGTGCCCCCGTCCTTAAGGTGTTGTTCAAGGGGGAACACAAAGCCCTGTTGGTTAGGTTAGGTAATGCTAGGTTGGATTAGTGCTGAGAGGAGGAAGGGGAAGGACAAAGCCCTACCAGTTAGTAACCTAACCTGACCAAACTGGGGGCCAGAGGCCCCCCCCCAACCCCTTAAGACTGGGGCACTTTTCGCCCACCTTAGATTTATATTTTAGGTGTATCTAAAGCAATTGCTGAATTAAAATGAGAGGGAAGCAGCTTTTATGTAAATTTACCAAATTTATCACATTAGGTTATGTTTTAAATAGTGATATTAATTTTAAGAGCAGCCATGTGTTGTCAAGTCACTGCAATCCTACTGTACAAATTTTCATATCAATGCATACTTCATTATTACATACTGTACATCATAACCAATACTTCTCATTTCATTTTAAAGAATTGGTTATATGTGTCAGTCAAATTAGGTTAGGTGTAAACTGTGAAAGTACTGATAATAAAGTACACGACAGGAAAAAGAAAAGAAAAAAAAAACAGCGTCCAGTGTGACATACATCATCATTTATTTGCCGTGTAGGGTATGGACTCCTGAACAAGTTTGGATGTTAGTGTCCACCATGGATAAGCCTGTCTGTCATTTACGAGTAAAGAAGGCATGATTCTACCTGTTCTCGAGATCACGAAATTTCAAAAGTATTGTTTGCATGAAGTTCCCAGTAGATGAATCCTCTTCACAACTTTTGCAGCATTTCTGAGGAAGTTACACATTTAACAAGGCTGTTCGGGTATGCTCTTCATTACGCTGTAACGATCACTTCAAGATGTTGCACTAAAATAACTACCCCACACTGCACAGGACGGCACAAATATAACGTTCTCTGCCTTAACAACGGGACCTCTGCTTTGTGTGTGTGTGTATTCAAGCACTACAAGAAGCTTACCTGAGCTTGAGGTGCTGGTTCTTACCAAGAGGGCAAGGGATGGTGTAAATATCCTAATCTCACGAAAAAAAAAAAAAAAGAGAGAAGTTACAAATTATATAAATGTGTCTGTAGACATATTAGAGGCACCCAAATATGCAAAAAATAAAGAGGAGTAATTAGACCTTAATGCATGAAGACAAGAGTAATGGAAGGGAAAATGATGTGCATGAAGTCAGTGATAGGAGACTGTAATAAAAAAAAAAATAGAAACAAATTGCTATAAGAAGTAATATGTTAAATGCGAAAATATCTTGATTGTGCAAATTTAACATGAGGGGACATATCAAAGAAGAAAGAGGAGTTAAAAGCAAGAATAAAAGTGTGGGACACACAAAAATGGAGAAGTGAAGTAAATGAAAAATCAAATCTCGAAATATACAAAAAAATATAAACCAAAGAAGCCAAAGATCTTATGTGATGAACAAATACGATAACACACTCGTCAGTACTACTGCTGTATCATGATTGTAGAGCTCATATATATATATATATATATATATATATATATATATATATATATATATATATATATATATATATATATATATATATATATATATATATATGAGGCGCCTAGAGCGAGAGTGATGTAAACGGAGAAAAATGCTGTCAAAGTTTTGTGAGTTTCAAAATGCGATATCTCTTCAATGGGTTGAGATAGAAAGTAATGATTGGTATCAAAATATTCAATAATTTATGTCCTTTACAACTGTTTAGT
>NC_087177.1:4025000-4027500 GCF_035594125.1 Scylla paramamosain
CTGCTTGTATGCTCCCTCGCTAGCCCTCTCCACTGTGACCAAGCTGTCCACCTGGGTGTCAATGGTTATCATGGGAAGCATCTGTACCTTTTACATAACTGTGGTAAGTGTGTGACTACCTTATACCGTCTTCTGAAGCACTGGAAATTTAATCTAAAGTGTTAAGGGTTAAGCTTTTTATAGAAAGAGGAGCAGTCGAGGAATTACGACCTGCGATAAGATTCTCAAAGTACACGGGAGTACCAATCGAGCCAGAACACTTGCTATTGATTCAGGGGTGTTTGGTTGATCCTATAAGCTAGCATACAAGGCGTGTGATGGAGAAGAAAGAGACGAGCGAACGAGTTGTTATGTGGCAAAGAAATCGGAGTTACGTGTATCACATAACTAGAAATTTACAGATATTTATGAATCAGCATGAATTAAAAACATTGCAGTGTGAACATACATGGCATATAAATGGTGATTATACCTTTCAAAAAATACAAAAGAAGTACCATTTGACCGATTTTTGTAAGCATACAAAGAAAGGACGAGCGGATGAGCTGTCAGGCGCACTGATATTTATGAACCAGCATGAAGCCAGAAACATCGCAGCATAAACAAACAGTATAGTCCATAAACGCTGTTTATACCTTTTAAAGCAGGACATAAGATGCAATATTCCTGTTCCTATAATACGCGAAGATCAGTCACTGTGTAAGCTCAAAGCTCTTTCCATATGGGAATGACTGGTTAAATAACCAATTAACGGACACACACACACACACACACACACACACACACACACACACCTCTATTATGTGCTGTTTGGCGCTCCCTGGCAGTCAAGGTCGGCTTGTTGACCTCTCTTGCATTTCCATTAAACCTTGAGGATCATGTCTTGACATCTACATTTATATCATGATGTGATGTGATATTTATATTACACGCATATACAGAGTTGGACATTTGGTAACTAGATCAAATCCGGTGATCATCAATCCAAAGCTGGATGTTGCGTCTATGTACGAAACGACTTGCTCTCGTGCCCACGCTCTTGAATCTTTTAAATTTTCCACCACCAGGCGACGACTACAGAGTCACTCTCAAACTAAGTTTATCTTTGCTGTATACCTCTCACCTAACTCCTCTGACTATAAAAATTCTTTGACTACTGAACTTCCAAAGTGGAACACATCCTGACTCTCCTCTTCGCGGAGATCTCTATTTTTGGAGATTTCAATGTTCACCACCAGCTGAAAAAAAAAAAAAAAAGCCTCCCCACCTTCAGAGACCTGAGCCCCTTTGCCATCACTCTGTTACTTCACCTTCTTTGCTTTGTGGCTGACTGATTCTTCACAATCAGTGGAATCACCTAAAGTATTGAGTGTCACAAAAGGAAAAAAAAAAAAATGTATAGTGTGAGTAAACATCTCACGTAGAAAACAATTTTGTGAGCCAATAGACTGATGGTATTAAAAAAAAAGAATTGCATCCCTTACGGTTATCAATAAACATTCCATTCAGAACACATAGCAGAAGCACACAGACCAAGAGAAAATAGACGATTTCAGATCACAATGCTGGAGCTCACCCGGCAAGAACACGTAACAATAGGCTGGATTTTCACTGTGCTCTCATTCTCACTTCGTGTGTATCAATCTCCCTGTGTTTTCGTAAGCCTCGCCCACCGCGCCAAACTTCCTAACCTATTTAATCCTTTCGTCCACTACGCACCTCTCCGAGGCATTATTGTTAAACAAGACCTCGTAATGCACATGTGCAGAGAAATTTTTTTACTTAAAATTTCCTGTATTTTTCACCTCTAGCTATATCTGCAGAAATTCGTGTTTCGCCCTTTTGTTCCTCTCGTGACCACTATTGATGGCATTTCTAGTCCTGTCAGTATTATCTTATTGTACGTTTGCTTATCTATCTTTATTATTATTAATATTATTATTAGTAGTATTATTTATATATTCACTTATTTTCTACCAAACAATTTACCTCAGATCTGATGTTCTGTCTTTATGTTTTATATCTTTAATTACTATGAGTGTTTTCAGCTGGGCTTGATGTTTATTTGAAATGAAATATTATTACTGCATATCTCTTTACAGTTTCTCAGGATACATTCCTTCAGTCAGAATGCCAATTTTTCCAGGGTGGCGTGAAGGCCGTGGTGTACACAGACGTTATGCAGACGCTCCTCATGTTTATCGGACTGATCGTCGTGATAGTCGTGTGCTGTCTTGACCTGGGTGGCTTCAGCAATGTATGGGCTGCTGCTGATGAGGGCGGGAGGCTTGAGTTCTTTAAGTAAGTCCTTTTGTGTGTTTAGTATGTCATATTATACTTCTAGAATTACCATGTTAGCACTTCAAGGATCACTTGCGCTTCTACTTATACAGGCAACAACTCTACGTATTACATTAGTTATTGATCAGTTACTGGAGGAAATTGATGAACGTGACTACTGACTCTTCTTTGCGACGATTTTAATAAAATTTGTTTTGTT
>NC_087177.1:4032500-4097500 GCF_035594125.1 Scylla paramamosain
AATACTAGTTTGTAAAGTGTTTATGTGAGTGAGAAGAACAGTGAATACAGTAAAATCCCTCTTATCTGGCATCAACGGGACCGCCGACATGCTGGATACTTGAATGTTGCCGGATACTTGAATAGAAGTGAAATTATGTCCACAATCACCACCCTACACTCACGCATCTTACCATAACAAAGATCAGCTGATCTGATCAGCTGCTTAAGTGTAAGCACAACACGCTTCCTCTTTTCTACAACTTTAGGCATGATGAAGGCGTCAGGCGATAAACAGTGCACACGCGGGACTGAGTCACTGAGTAAACACAGTGCAGTGGGCTGCGGGTGGGAAGCAGTGCGCTCTGGTGGTGAGGGGACAAAGTATGCCTCGCGCAGGAATTTTAATAGATTTTATGAGTACACATTGATTTTTTATTGATTTTAAGACTTGGGGAAAAATGTGCCGGATACTTGAAGCTGCCGGATACTCGAATGCCGGATAAGAGGGATTTTACTGTACTGCAGCAGCAACAGAATGGCCTGAGAGGAAACCTAAGATGAAACTGCAGAGAGAAGAATAGAAACTATGAGGTAGTTTGGAAATAAAAACTTTGTACCAGACTCTATCAAATGTTTTTGATATGTCTAAGGCAAATGTGAGTTTCACCAAAATCCCTACAAGACTCAGTAAGAAAAAGCTAGATCACCATGGTGAAATGATCAGATGCAAGGTTGTGAGGGACATACATCATTATGAAGTAATCAATATATCTGTTGGACTCAAATTAAGATGATGTATTTTGGTTCTGTCTCCTTATAAACTAGAAGCAAGGCTGTTAGCGTAAACAGTGATAACATTAATGAGGTGATAGAATAATTGTCTTATTTTTGCAACACTCAGTTAATGAAATTGTTAACATAACAACTTTTCCCATGAGAGGTTGTCACTGGATCCCCCAAAATAGCATTTTCAGTACTAATGGTTTTCCATAAACATTGAGTAAGCATGAAGTACTTTAAATATCTAGAAATGGCTTTACTATAAACTAAATGATATTTTCATAATGGTACCTATGTATCTTATAAATGAAAACAGAAGCATGAAGTGATATAGAATCTTGAATAAGTGAACCATATTATGAAAATCTAGTTTGATTATACAAACTAATCATATCTTTTTGATGTTAGGGTGCTGTTGTAGGCTTCCTGGTATCCTTCTCCTACAACATCACAGTGGTGCTGGGCAAGTTCATACGGGGAGGCGGTAAACCTCCACGCCTACCGCTGTCTGTTGATGGATGTCCAGAAAACTTGGTCAATGCTACCTTTGCCTCCTACCTCACTAGCACCTCCATTCCAAATACACTTGTAGAAAACACCTCTTTCGTGGAAACTCTTTTTGATACAGGTGGACAAGTTGACTCGATGCAACTGACAACTCCTGACCCTGCACAGACGTAAGGATGTGTTATGAATTTTATGGTGCATGTCATACTGATAGTAATATTGACCAAAGTCAATTAGTCATAGCTACCCATGTCAAATATTAGTAAGGAATTGAACAGGTTGCATGTCACATAATTAGTAACAATGAGTTTGCTTGGACTTTGTAAAAGTTTTGCTTATATGCTTTCTTTTCAATAACTTTTGTGGAGTGTGTGTATATATATATATATATATATATATATATATATATATATATATATATATATATATATATATATATATATATATATATATATATATATATATATATATATATATATATACACACTACTGTCATAGCCATTCTCTTGGGAGACTTCTTAAGAACAGGCATCTAATACAGATAGGTATTTAGGTAGATTACAAGGTGTTACTAATATAGATAAATCTTTTTTTTACTACTTGCTTAAACTCACTGATAGATGAGGCAAACAATACCTTATGACTAGACAGGTGACAGATAATAAGACAGAAAACTTAAACTAATTCATGGATAGGATATGTGTATGCAGAAGTAGTGATTGAGATAATGACTTTGTTTTCAGGTCAACTGGGAACACAGTGTATGATATATCTTATACACTCTTTGGAGCCAGTGGAATCCTTATCACTATGGTGGTTAGCAGCATTGTATCCCTTTGCACAAGTAAGAAATTTCAGAATTATCTTGCCTCTTACTATTGTAACAATTAATTTCAAAACCTGATTTCATTGTTACCGTAATGTTTGAGGGTTATGTGTATGTACAATGCTTAACACCGAGGTTGATTACTTCAGTGTTGAAATTTTGTTTCACCCTTAAGAGGGATCTAAAATTGTGCCAATGAATTATGCCCTCTACACAGAGTGGCATAGTAGGTGAAGCTTCTGAGCCCAGCAAACAAACTACAATCAGGTATTGTCAGTGTGTTTAGCAGTCAACTTGGTTTACTTGGATGGAAGGGGAGTCAAGAAGGTTGCTACTGAGATTATGATATTAATTTCCTCCCTTATTGTTTGTGACAGTAAAACTGGATTAATCACTTCACAATGCCCTTAGCCACTAGTCAGCATATATATATATATATATATATATATATATATATATATATATATATATATATATATATATATATATATATATATATATATATATATATATATATATATATATATATATATATATATATACAGATATATATAGGTTTTTTTTTGGCAAAAGTTACCCTATTAATTTTCTGCATAAGAGTCACAAAGGAATTCTTCACAAGGCTGGTGAACCTCAGCTCTGCAATGCACACAGAACACTCTTTACACTTTTACTTTCCTTCCTGTCACACACGGATTAGATTCTAATTCATGCTTTACAACAGTCTGGGGGTAAATATCTGTCTTCTTGGATTTGCAATGTATCTTTCCTGGTGAAACTTAAATCGGTGCTGGACACTCCTTTGACACAGGCTGATCTCTTCGGAGATTATCTTTGTTTTGCAGACTAGATTCCTATAGGGCAAGAGTGAAGCAAAATCTGACACTAAATTAGTTAGTCTTGCCCTAGATGGGCTAATTTAATTTTGAATGCTATACAACTTATCAACTTCCTGCACAGCAATCAAGAGATGCAAAATCATGTAGAAAGGAAAGCTGCATGGACTGCATTTAGTTTATTTCTTGGTAATACACTTCTAACTTCATACTAACACTCTTGCTAGGATCTAACTCATACTGTCTTGCTGTAAGTCATCCTTTCTCTCCAATTCTAGCTATCTCTATAATGAAATGAACATTGTTACCCACTTGAAAACTTTCAATAGCTTGAACATTCTTACATTCCAGATACTTGGTACTAAATGAATGAATACCTGAAGCAGAAATATAGGATTATCATTCATGCTATATCTTTAGTTGTGCAATATGTATTACTTACTCTCCCACAAGAAGCTGTTGATTGTCCCTCTTTATGAGAGTGGGGAGGGAGAGAAAAAACATTCCCTCACTTCTTGTCACATCTGCTCTCTTACAATCAGGCAAAACTTGAACATTCAAATACGCAGACAAAATCCAGTGTATTGCATAGTATTATAAGTCTGTCTCATATCTTAAGGAATTCGGTTCTGAGAAGTAATTGTAGAGCCAAAACACAAAAAATTGCATCACAGTGTAGGGGCGTAAGACTGAAATCAGTAACTGATATATTTGTACTCAATTTTCAGAGCCTCTAGCTCCTGGGGAGGTAGATGAAAGGCTGTTGAGTTCCTCAAGTGTGAAGATCTATCGCCTGTTGTGGCAGTTCTTCAAAGGCAGCAAAATCTCATTACCAAATAATCAGCAGGAAAGTGAAGTGTCCTTGAAAATGATTTCTGACTGTAGCGACAACAAGCCACATCCTCCACCTAACGAAACTCACCTTGAGTAATTTTTTTTTAGAAATGCAGCCACAGACACACACGCACACACACAAACACACATGTGGATCACACCATAGCAGTAACCCATCTATATCACCTTATAAGCAGACATCACTGCTGCCTTTTATGACATCCTTCTTCACAGGCAGGCAACAATTCCATCAAACAGAACGGGAAAAACACCAGTGTGGTGCTCTGAGACAGGAGCTAAGAGTACTACCACCGTATTCCCAGCACATCATAAGAGCCAACTAAAAGGGATAAAGTGAGGGGGCTAGGAAACCCCTTCTCTGTATGGTGTCCTATGAACAGACAAGGAAAAACATTACATGTAGCTCTGAATGTGTGTGGATGTGGTGTGGATACAAGTAAAAGGGAGATGATTAGAAGAAGAAAGTTGAATAGAAGGGCATGTTTGGATGTGTAAATGGAAGTAAGTCATGCTTTTTGAGAGGGAGAAGAAGAGAGGGTGTGGCCTTACTCATAAGTCAAAGGGTATGAAACTGTTTTAGAGTATTGAGAAGTATCACGAAGAGGGCAAAGGTATAGCTTGGCAAGGAATGCTGGTAGAGGGCAAAGGTAAGGCTTGGAAAGGAATGTTAGTAAAAGTTAACTAATAAAAATGGTGAAAGGATGGATGTAAGATTGAAAGGAGAACAGCTAGAAGAGGTGGATTCTATTTCAAGTAGAACACATAATATATTTGCAAGCAACTGGTTTAGAAACAACTTTTTCTGCCACTTGAGGGAAAATATAACATAGTGGAATAATATTCAAATATGGAAACTAGAGGAAGGTAATCAGAATATGACAGCTGCATGACAGGATTCATAAGAGTTCTTATGACTGGTAGGTGATCAGTGCTCATCTCATAAGGTAACATTAGCAGTGACATTCTGTAAGGTTATTACAAATTCTATTAGTTGGATCACATCTTCCTTCAAGTTTAAGATATTCTGATTTTACTTAATCTTCACAATATAATGTGTCCAAACTGCAAAAAGATCTCTGCTGGAGTCATGTGAATCATAGTTGTTTTTTCATGATTTTTTTTCTGAGGAATTGTACTCTCCTTTTATGTAGTTATTTCACACAATATAGAAAGGTTTGAGAAGTAAAACCAACTGATATGTACATCTTGGGATCATCTTAATACAAAAAATATAAACTTGAAATATATAAAAGCTTTATTTATACAGCATTCAATTAACCAAATACTTACACAAATTATTCAATTATATATATATCTCTCACTACAGAATGCTTTTCCAGATAATATCTTCCACTGCTATAGCAGTTACAGGTAGACACTACGCTTCAGATAGTCATTATCACTATCTAAACCATATGATAACAATTTACACATTTTGGATAGTGATCACTGTTATTTAAGCCACATGACAGCAATCTGATAGAAAATGTCCCCATGACAAAAGGAGATTATTAATGATGCTAAAGTTACACTTGTGTAATATAGGAGTATTACATATTCATACCTCACATCAAAGATTGCAAGTTAATCCTTAACTGAATCTTAACTTTAGGTTGTGCAAGGTAAAACCATGGAAATTGCTGATATATGTAATTTTCACAAATCATGTCTAAAGTTTGGGAATATTCATGTGCCATTTTGTAATTTTATGGACAGAAGGCATAACAGTAATTCTGAGTATAAACAAAAAGAAATCTGCAAAGTAACATTGCAAAAGTGGTGTTACATTGAAGTAGATGATAGCAAATAACAAAAAAGATATTGAACCAATATGACTGTACACTAAGAGAAATCACTAATAATTTCCGATAAGAATAATAATGAATAATGCAGTATTTGAATGATTGGTACAGCATCATAAGGTAGAATAAAAACACTGCTGTTGGTGGAATATGCATATGGATGGATATTCCCTAATTTCCTTACATACAGCAGTTGATGGTTTCAACTAATGAATTTTCTTACATGCTTGAAATTGGAAAACCTGGGGCTACCCAATTATGCTATGAAATGTGTGTGCAAAAAACTGTTTCCTGAGGGATGTTACTTTCCATGCTTCTACCATGCAAAGCCTCATTTGTAAATGACTAGCTAAAATACCTAATATTTTTAATCAATCACAGTAAATGTAATAAAGTCTTATTATAGAAAAAAAAAAAAAAAAAAAAAAAAAATCTTGCCATATTTGTCTCATTGCTGACATGTATGCATGTGTGTGTGTGTGTGTGTGTGTGTGTGTGTGTGTGTGTGTGTGTGTGTGTGTGTGTGTGTGTGTGTGTATATATATATATATATATATATATATATATATATATATATATATATATATATATATATATATATATATATATATATATATATATATATATATATATATATATATATATATATATATATATATATATGTGTGTGTGTGTGTGTGTGTGTGTGTGTTTTGTAAGACTGGGAAGTTTCAAATTCACATTTACATCACATCCACACACTCATTGATGTTAAAATTTTGAGTTTCCATTATATGACTACAAATCATTATGACAAATGTAGATGACATGATGAAAGTGTATTACATATTATAATGTAGAAGTTTCTTAATTTATCCTACTTATTTTTCATTAATATATATGAAATTATGGCATATAAGAACTTTGTCTTATCAGATAATTAATAAAAAGTATTTCATGTTGCTTAATGCTATTAAAAACATGAGACACATATCCTGCAAATTTGCTGCCTTGACCACTAAAGCAAAGAATATATAAACACATATCTTGCAGGTAAAAGGTAATTCAATTAAAATACACTGTCTAGTTGTTACAAAAATGACACCATTATGAAATACATCAATATAATGCTTACATAGAATATTATCTTCAGTAGACTTGTGCAGCTGAATTTCAATACCTTTTTGTGCTTTGCATGACCAAATTTTGAGATATACAAGTTTTCATGACCTGTTATTGTTAATTAAATGAAAAAAAATTATTCTTCCCTTTCTTTAACAAGGCTGTCCAAATAAAGGACATAGCTCCTTCCCAGGTAGAGTGCCCCAGCAGCCCCTGCAGCCCCCACAAAAGTGCGTAACAATGGGCTCTCTGGAGCTACAGTGCGTCCAAGAGCCCATAATAGCATTGATCCCAAGTTAAACATTACACTTCCAAAACCACTGTAAAAGGAAACAAACATACATATATATAAATGCTGTAGACTGAATTCACATTCTATACTGGAAATTTTTAAAGATCTTTTAAGATAAAATTAATAGGAAAAATAATTACTGATTTTGTTATCATTAGAGAAATTATCTGTGTTTCTACCAAGAAAAAACACTGAATAAAAGTGTGCCTATTTTTAAGAAAAATTACAAAAGAATATTAGGGGTTCTGCTGGAGAAGAATTTATCCAATGGAAATTTTAGTTATTCTATAATTACTGAATTTATTCATCAGGGCTTTATTAAGGAAAAATCTAGGAGGGAAATTTGATAAACTGTTATTACTGTGTTGTGCCTAAAATACAGTACTCAAAGTCTATGAATGCCTTACCAATATATGAGCTTGTCCCTCGGTGTAGCTTGTGCCAAGTGAGGACGGGAGTACAGATAAAGGCCCACTCCCGTCATGGTGTTCAGTAAGCAGGCATTGGTTAGCGATATGTACTCTGGCACCAATCTGGGGAAACATAATTCTTTTAAAAATAATCAAAAATTAATATTTATACTATTATGTAATATGGGCTCCTAGAATATGTTCCTTCTAGCTACAAATACTTTGCTTGAAATGACAGCACTGCAGTCATCTTCCAGGACATGATAATTGTAGACAGAGGCTGAAGTAAGGAGTGAACAATCCTGATGCTTCCTGTACAGCATTGCCATGAAAGTTTCTGAGAAGTGTTCACATAAACTGCACAGATTTACTGTCAAAGTGGCTGATATATGGTATGTGAAAAGTTTGTGACACCTAACCTGGTCAGAGCCTCTCACCGGTTAACTCACCTGGTTGGCTGCTCCTTGTTAGTACATAAGATGGCAATAGGAGTACAATGCAAAGAGGTACATAAGGACAGCATGTACTTGTAGGTGCACCAGTTGGCAAAAAAAATTAGTTGTGTATCATGTGCAGAGTACTGTTGTACACACGTAATGTGGTAATGGTTATGAGATCAGTGAATACTACTGTAAATTTATAATGTTCATGCTAGTTATTAGAAAGAGACTGTGGTTAGTGAATAGAATTGAGAATGATGGGATCAGATAAACATTCAATATGATGATTCCAGCTTCTCTGGATTGATTCCAGCAAGTGAAGATCCCCAGAAAACCTATGTTCCCTAGATATGAGGTATTTTCTAATAAGGATCTTATGTGTGTTTTGTACAAGGTGACCATGAAGTTTTGCGATCAACAGAGAGTATACTTAAGGAGAATGGTGGGGGGGGGGGGAGACAAGGGGGAACAGCCACCAGCTTGATTAGGGGGATTGGGGAATATGGTGCAAATCTTAAAATTTACCGAAAAATTTTATGACTGAAATCTTGATTTGTTTGTTTGCTTGCATGTTCCAACATTCTCTCTCTCTCTCTCTCTCTCTCTCTCTCTCTCTCTCTCTCTCTCTCTCTCATCCCCAAGTGGTCGACCAAGACTGCCCGGCTGTTGTACTACAACAATATCTTTGAATTACAGAAAAAGTTAATCACCCTGCCACCTAATACCACCTGCCTCCATAACGACACCGACACACAACAAGGTAAAAAAAAAAAAAAAAAAAAAAACACTAAAATTAAAAATCCCCGGCAGACTTACAAGAACTTGAAATTCTGGAAAAGTTCCGGGGTGAATACTTGAATGCTGAGTGCACTGTAAGCCACACATCCTTTCATGGGTGTGTAGTAGAAGAGAAGGTTATTGGTGGTGATGGGTCGCAACCCAGCCTTGGCGAGGCCAGAATTAACCTTGCAGAGTACGGTAGCCATCCTCTTGGATCACATAAACAAAGTACTGATGGGCCATCTTCACATTATTACAAAAACAATATATGTTCTTATGTTCCTGTATTTTTTATCATTATTGGTATATATTATATCTCCAACTACCTTTTTCACTAATTCATATAATAAGTTCCTTCATTATATTATCAGTTTATATTTTAAGTACCTACCATCTTTCTTCTAAAATTACTGTTTCACCAGCAATAACTAAAGAATCAGCTCTTAAATTTTATCTATAAATACAAAACGACAACAAAGAAATTCAAATTGTTTCCCATAAATTCACCAACTAGATGAACAAGTGCTAAATTGAGTGGAAGAACGTCCGTCCTGTTGCTGCCCCAGACCGAGACCGCGGCTGAGATCACCTGTGAACGGTTCAAAACAACATTGAGTGTTTGAAACATTCTTGAACACTGACAGCACTTTGGAGAACCGCCTGCTCTGCATATTTAAGAAGAGGGTTAGTGTGCAGAATAGCTGCTTCCGACCGATCTGTCTGCATTTGTTCGGATATGAGTAGGATAAATTTCGTAATTAACATTCGTGGCAATTTCAGTGGGCGGTCTGTTTTTTTTTTTGTTAGGTTAGGCTGGGCTAGGTCAGGTTAAGCTAGGTTTAGTTAGTTTGGGTTGTTAAGTTAGGTTTGTAAAGGTTAAGTGGAGTTAGGTTGATTTAGGGGAGGTTAAGTAGGTTAAGCCCCATGGCTAGGACGAAAGGGGGGATGAAATTTTACATTCCACTATTAGTCAAAATCCTTATCGTAGGGAAATTCCCCTAGATTTTTTTTGTGAACCTAGATTTTCTGAGAATTTCTGTATATTTTGTGTGACCATTTTTTATTTTTTTTTCCAGTAATTTCATTTTTAAGTTTTGATCCATTTATTCATTTATTGTTTGGTGTTTTTTAAATGAGAGATATTATCTTGCTGCATGTATTTTTGGTGATATATATTTTGTTGCCTGATTTTTTTTTTTTCCTCACAAATGAATGTGTGTGTGTGTGTGTGTGTGTGTGTGTGTGTGTGTGTGTGTTGCACAAATAAAATTCTAAGTTTGTGAATATTTAATCAGAAATTCTTTTCAGGTAATTGTCAGCAAACTGCTGCAGGGATATTCAGTTTTGGCCCTGTGTCTGAGGAGAGAGACAGGGAGCAAATGACCTGAAATGCTTTGGAAAATAAGCTCCGTGTATGAACCTAGGCTTGTATGCTTCAAACCATAAGTTCCCACAATGTTTGTGAAATAATATTTATAAGAATCCAGAAATGGATACTTTAGTCTGATAAAAAAAAAAAAAAGGACCTATCTGCTCCTGCATGTGAAGTTAGTGCATATGAAAAATATGACAGAAGACATGAGTAGATCATTATTTGCATATGGTTATAAAAGGATGTTTTCACTTGTGAAATCTTATGAGAATCTTACGAGTAATAATCATGGATGGTAGAGAGAATATTCTTGATCCTGAAGACTTGTCTGTGGTCCATCCAGGAGAATTGTCTCTGAGTAGTGGAGTGATCTCTCTTCCCTCAGCAAACAGACTTGCAGATCTCAGTCTTGCTTCAGATATCACTGATTCAGAAGTTGAAAATGAAGCAACAGTCCAAATTTTTAGTGCATGTGGTTATGAAGATCATTCAAATGACAGACAATATGAAAAATATGTAAAGGTTGTCAATAGTTTTTCAATGGAATCTAGTATGTTGCCTCATTCACAGAGGTTGAGTGACTCACTGAAAAGTGATCCAGACATGAATGATAAGCTGAGTGAAGCTCCTTCACTGATAACAAAAGAAAGAACTAGACATGATGGCAGTGTTCCTAATGGAAAATCATTTAAGATAGGCTCAAATATGAATGTCATTGAAGATGAAAGGATCACAGGCATGCCAACTATTTCCTTAGATGATGTCAGAACAGCACTGCAGCAGAACTGCAGCTTGCTTAATGATAGACACTTGCTGAAAGATCTGTTGAAATCTTTAGATGACAAAATTGAACAAGAGCCAACAGGTAATGTGTCTATTCGGCCTCAATTCCCTGGTAACAAGCAACAAATAACTTCTGATCAGAAAAACTTTTTGGTCAGTAATTTCAAAGAAAATCCTAAAGAGTTGGTTTTCAATCAGTCAGTCATGTCTAGCCCCAAGAGTCTGTCAATAAACTATGTATCAAATGGTAATATTGATAATAGAAATCGTATGGTTGATGGAGTAGAAGCTTTGGTGAATTTACAAGTAGAGCCTCCTGATGGTCCCAGAACCAGTGAGACACCACAGGAAAATTTTCATGTTGCCTTATTCAACTCTAGTCTGGTTGAGCAAGAAGCTCTTCAGAAATGTTCAGATAAGCCAGCCACCCACTCAGATCTTGGAAAACATGTCAAATTCCAGTCAACTACAACCACCACACAGGATCCTCTAGTGCAGATTGAAGGAAAGAAGTATGGAGACAAGCTTGACTCTGGTGCTCAGCAGTCTCTTAATGTTATGAAGTAAGTACAATATATATATGTTTGCAAGAGTCTAGTTGCAAGCAGTTATAAATCCTTATATTTTAAAAGATTTAAACTGATTTGAAAATAGCCAAGAGAGGAACTTGTCAGTTATCTTGATGGAGCATTAATTTATGAGCAATATTTCATTTCAGAAAACTGGCAGGATTGCGTTGGGGACTAATGGGATGGGAGGATGTGAGCAACTCCCCTCCTACAGACAGCAGCAGCTCACTCACCTTCCTGTATCACCTGCTTACCTCACTTCAGTCACTAAAGTTGGAAAAAAAGGTATGGAGCTGAAATCTTCACTAACAAGTGAACAAGTCACCTAATTTGTAGCTTTCATTATATAATTGTGCAATTGTAGTCACTGATATCATTGTATTTATGGGATAATGCTTTTGGTCTGCTGATATTATTGTTGTGGCACAAAGCAAGAAGTTTTATAATAATTTCACTTCTCTTCATTGTTATATTATTAGTCTTTCCTCAGATAATGATAAATAATTTGCCACCTTTTCTTGTTTATGGAATTATTTTTCTTTCACATCATGTATATAACAACACATTTGCTGGGACAATAATTAGTAACCTTATATTCACTTTATACAGTCACTCTAAGTTAACAATTTATGTTGTAGCATCTGAAGGAAGAGCTGACAACAACCTTGAAGAAATTCAAGGATTTAAGTGAAGAGTCTAACACCAAACAGAACATGTATGAAAAGAGAGAAGCTCGTCTTATTGAAGCTGACAGACAACTTGGGGAGTTACAGCAAGCTTGGGCAGCAGCTCATGAGACTGGGCAGCAGGAAACTGCCAAGCTTAGAGCCAAATGTCATGTCCTCAAACAAGTGAGCTGCATGCTTCTTTTTGCATGAAACCACATTCTCTATATATCATGTAGTTGGTTCATAACTTGGATGTTATAGGATCAGATCTTGAGCTAGGTAGAGGTACTCCTAAATTGTGGATTTGTGACCTTAATCTCACCTTTATCTCAGCAAAAATATAGTATCATTTAACATGAAACTTAATGGTACAGAGCTATTTTAGGGAGCATTGAGACTCTCCTTGTCGTAGACCATAAATCATAGGTGGTATAGGGTTGTTTTTTTCCATCATCATTACTAGACTGCAAGTTCTAATTTTATTCTTATGCTCAATTCACCACATGTATAATCTTTACAAAATGACAGCAGGTCTTATTTTAAAGTTTGTTTACAACAAAATGCTGAAAAAAAATTTTTATGCAATGTACAGTACATGCTAATAGTTATTTTTATTATGTATAATTTTTTTTTAGGAAAATGATTTATTAAGAAAGGAAGATCAATGCTTGAGAAATGATGTGATGGAGCTGAAATCCATCACTCAGCAACATGCACTGATGAAGGTGAGACTGCTTAGCTTATTGCAGATTTTAAAATTGAGGTGTCTTCAAAAAGCTTTTGACATACAGTGATTTTTTATTTGAAAATTATGTTCCTTAAGATTTGAACAAAATATATTCATCATCTGTGGTTAGAGGAAAGGGAAGGGCACTGAATGCACATATGAGAGATGCACATAGCATGAGAACCTGTGCACATAAAGTTTTGTTGAATGGTGAAATGGATGGAAACACTGAGATTATTTGACCACATTAAAAGGATGAAGACTGAAAAATTTAAAAGGAAAAGTAATTTAAATTTAAGGTACTAATGGGTGAGGAAGGCAACTTGGAAGATGGAAGGATGGGATAAAGGAGCACATGTATAAAATGGGTGTTAGTAGAGATGGAGTGCTTGCACAAACCAAAAGAGAATGTTTTTGATAGGAAGAATAGACTCTTCAATAACCATCCTCTTGGGGGGAATACTTCTAGAGGGAGCACAGTATGAGAGAGATACACAGTATAGATAGATTAAGAGAGAAAGTGAGATGAGTAATGCAGAGATAGTGGGTGGAAGGGGACTACCAATGAAGTGAAAACTGAGGAGCTGGAGTATGTTAGAAGAAAATGAGAGAAAATATGTCAGGAGGAGATGCAAGAACAGGAAGCAATCTCTGTGGGGAAATCTTTGGGAACAGGTGACAGATATAGACAGATAGGTGAGAAGTTTGTAATTTTATGTTTCTGCTTTCAAAGACTCAGATGTTGGAGACTGAAGAGTTGTTAGCAGCAAGCAAGAAGAAAACAGCTGAAGTATTAGAGGAAAATAACAGAGTAAATCTTTGCCTGGAAGAAAATAAGAAATACATACAAGAGCTTGAAGAGGTAAGGTTAAGGTTGTGTGAAGAATCTTTTTCGGGATTTATAAAAGTTTGAGTGTGTTCATGTATTCTGTTTCTTGTGTGGCACTCCATTTGTTTTAGAGAAATCCAGATGTACATATAGCCTGTGTTGTATGTTACCATATTGTAGACTGTGTTTTTTGCTGATGTGGACTGGATTTGTATGAGTGTACTTCACTGAACGCCAAAGAACCAAATTTTGATTCAATATGTAATCCTTTTATGTGAGTTTTGCCATTTATGACTTCAGTGTTACCTTCTTAAAGTGAAATTTGTACTAAATCTAGATACTTGGGACTGTTACTTCCAGGAGTCTCTCTCTCTCTCTCTCTCTCTCTCTCTCTCTCTCTCTCTCTCTCTCTCTCTCTCTCTCTCTCTCTCTCTCTCTCTCTCTCTCTCTCTCTCTCTCTCTCTCTCTCTCTCTCTCTCTCTCTCTCTCTCTCTCTCTCTCTCTCTCTCTCTCTCTCTCTCTCTCTCTCTCTCTCTCTCTCTCTCTCTCTCTCTCTCTCTCTCTCTCTCTCTCTCTCTCTCTCTCTCTCTCTCTCTCTCTCTCTCTCTCTCTCTCTCTCTCTCTCTCTCTCTCGTTTATACTCTAAGAAATGTTCCTGAATATTTAATGTGGCATTGTTTTGTTGCAGATGAAGATTCCTCAGCTGCTAAATGAGTTGGAAGATGTGAAAGTCAGAGCTGGGAGATTGGAAGATTCCAATAAGCGACTGTCTCAAGCCAAAGCTCAACTAGAGGAAGATGCTCACATGCTTCAGGAACAACATAAATTACTCCTTAAGAAGGTAGTTGATGAACAAGAAAATAAAGCAATAACTGAGCAAAGAAAGGTTAGTTACTGTTTTTATGTAATAATGACTAAAGACTTTCTTTTGATATATAGGAAAGCTGAGATATTGAGCAAACTGTCTTTATCTCTGATGGGTGAATGTTTTAGATAGCCCGTAATAGAATAACAATGAAAGAAATAACTTGTTATAGCAATATTGTAAATTTTTGTGCCTTTTGTACTCCTGGTCGCTACCTACATGATGACCTCCCTCCTTTGAAAAGATTTTTTGGTATTCAGTTTCCCCTATATCATGAACACAATAGACTTTATTTTTTATAGAGTTGAGCTTATGAAAGTCCTTTCATAAGCTCATCTTTATAAAAAATTAAGTCTACTGTGTTCATGATATAGGAGAAACTGAACACCAAAAAGGGACATTCCCTGCTGGACATACAGAGACACATTATATTTTATACCAATATGCCATATTTATTACCAAATGGAGATCCTACTGATGATTCCCTAGCCAGGAATCAAATCCCTGCTCAGAACAGGATTTTTTTTTTTTTTTTTTTTTTTTTTTTTTTTTTTTGTGTGTGTGTGTGTGTGTGTGTCTGTGTGTGTGTAAGTAGGAGGGACACTGGCCAAGGGCAACAAATTTGCATTTTAGATGTGAGGACCATAACACTCGTCAGGTACCAAAGTAATTTTGGGACTTTATACTCCTCTTCATTATAATGTCTGGGATTGTAACATATAATATGGAAGCAGGAATGAAGAGAAGCATGAACATAAAGGAATTTAAGTGACTAAAGAACATGTATTAAAGCATCTTCTATTTACAACACTGATCTGGATTTGGATCTGATCTGGATTCGCTCAGGGTAAAAAGAACACATGTTGCCATTGCTGATCAAAACAATAACAACACAAGCATGTCGCTGCCCAACTGTCACATGTGACAGACTGTTAATGGTTTGATGCTCACCCCTGTGCCCTAAGGAAGTGTCAACGAGGACTACAGCCTATTGTACGTTTCCTGAGGAAATTGGGTCGAGAAGGCCATTAATAAGTCCCTGGCGCATGCCTATCCATGCAGTATGAGACTGGGTTCTGTGCCTGGCCATGAATGTTGTATAATAAAGTTTCACACAAAGCTCTCTTCACACACAACATGAAAATATTTGCTGTGGTGAGGTACAGATTGGTAAAATGAGAAAATATTCAGATGTAAGGTGAGGCATGCCTGGCCTGCATGCTGACACCATTGATACCCTTACTGAGGCATTTCTAAAGTAGAGATGTATTATTTTTGACTGAATAAGTATTATCTTCCTTTACCTCATCATGTAGTCATTGGTAGAGGCCATGCAATTATGATCAGGAGCCATTAAAGCAAGGCTTGGTGTGGCTTGTAGTATCTCTCTTGTTTCTGGCATCTGTCACCACCAATATTCACATTCTGTGCCCACAGCAGCATTCTGCAATGATTCATTACCATTCATTTTGTTCCTCAGACATATCAGCTGTTTTCTTACTGTGTATTCCCCTAAATAAGTCCCCACTAGAGGCTGCTCAGCTGCTAATATGGCCACTGCCAGCAGCTTCAGCAAGTGCTGTCTACTACAACCCACTTCCACACCCAGATCACCCAGATCATGATCCAGATCACTCAGATCAGGGTAAATCCAGATCAAGGTGTAAATAGAACACAGGCCATGTGGCCAGATCAGTGATCTGAAACGGATCACAGTAAATAGAAGACCTCTTTAATTTATATGAATCAATGGAGAAATTTGAAGAATTTGTGTTGGATGTGTTAGTTGATCAAGCAGCAAAGGCAGTGTTATGATGGTTTGGGTGAAGTGGAGTAACCAACTGATGGAGTTGAGTGGATTGCATATGAGAGATGCAAGGCTGAGGAGACTATAAACTGGATGATGCACAGCTGACCATTAAGGATTTAATGTTCTTAGTCTCCCTTGCAGTGTTGGACAGCTGTTTAAAAATTCTGTTTCATGTGGACATGACTTGGCATATGCACCTGGTATATGACCTGGATTAACTTTTGTTATTAACTTAAATTTTAAATATTTTCTACATTTCCCTAATAGATCTATATACCTGTATGAATGAATGTACATACATAGGCATATACATGCAGATATGACTGTGCTTATGCTTTTGGCAGACAGTTCTTGAAGATGAAGTGAAGGACTTGTCAGAGAAGATGATAGCCATGAAGACACAACTTCATCTCCACTATCAGGCTCAAGTGGAAGATCTAGTGGCCAGAAAGTCTGCTGCTCTTCAGGTAGATTCACTTTGATGGTTATGCACTGCTAATGAAAGGAAACCAGCACTCACTATGCACACACTTTTCTGTTGATGATTTCCAGTGGTGTATGAAAATATACAGTCTGCAGTGCAGGTGTTAAGTGTATAGAGGTAAACTAACCAGGCTGTGAGTACTAGTCAGGAGGGTGGACAGGCAGTAACTGAGTCTGCTGCCCAGTGAAATGTATAACATAAACTTGCAGATCGCTCAGTCACACTCAGTGCCACACTTCACTCACACCTATCATGCTTTGAACAAGTAAATCACACAACTTCTCAACAATTGCACTTAATCCATAGGATGTGCCATATAGTATTCAGGTTATGTTATGTAATTACCTCTCATGGCTCCCTTAATGAGTTTGAATATGATGTAGTGTGCAATGGAAAGTTATTGGATCATGGCTTATAGCAAACCAGTATAATTGGATTATATACTTTTTTCATAGTAATCAATTAGAATTGGTGGATGACTACCAGGGGTTATAATGCAGAGACTATTCTAGCCAGTGTCTGTGTGGTATCTCTATTATTTACTGGATGTTTAAGTTTTCATGCTTGTTTTGTATATATAATTTGTTTGATTTGTTAATATTTCAGGAACAGCTGAAAACATTAGAGTCAAGTCTACAAAAGAACTTTGAGGAACAGTTGAAGACACAGATGGAGAATCATCAGATTGCCTGTAAGAAGCTTCAAGAAAGGTAATATTTCAGGAATGAAATGTTTGTTAAAGTATTTTTGTTCACATTATTAGCCATTGTAGACCTATCTACTGTGCACAATAGAGCATTAAAAAAATTCTTGGGAACTTTCTGTTGATTGAAAATATAGATGAAAGGTTAACTCTGAAATTTTGTGTATTTTAACTTTAATCAATGTATTTCTCCCTCTATAGTAATGTGTCGATCACAATTCCAGAATATACTTTTGTTATTGACAAATACAGAGATTGAAGATTTATGTCCACTGTGAATGACCAAGAGCAGAGGTCCCTGTGACCCTCTGGATACCCTAATACATAAATATTACTTGTCAATTCAAATATCGAAGGTAAATTTGCACCAAGAAGTATCTCCGATACTTTTGGTTCCAAACTAGCAATAATAGATAATTTAATTTTTTGAAACATGAGCATGTTGAAATTTTAAGCTTTAAAAATCAAATGTAATTATTTTATTTAAAACTGCTTTTTCATAAATTAAGAGACAGGATAAACATTAAATTTGAATTTTCTAAGTTTTTTCAAAATTTTCTAAGGTAAAGATAAAAATAAAGATTTATATTTGTCAACTTTTTTATTTAGAATATCAGTATTGTTATTGTGAGTATCAAAATTTTGGATTTATCGATTTATCAATTATCGGTTATTGGGCAATAAATTTATCGCCAGTTATCGATTATCAGTTATCACCGATAAGGTTATCATTATTGATTTATCAGTTATTGTGATAATTTTTTTGTTATTGCGCCCAGCTATGCTGATTACCAATATAATTGTAAGTTTTTATGAGTCAAATTTGTTCTTAGGAAAGAAAATGCAGTTAGGTTTGATTGCAGAGGTCCAAATTATGGTCTTGCTTTGTTTCTAAAATAGTGTTTTTGACTACAGATATGAAGAAAAAATCAAGGATATGAAGTCTTCATATGAGAAGCAGCTGGAAAAATTGCATTGCGAAATGAAAGAAGTAGAACAGGAAAACCATCGTTTGCACCAACAGAAAAAGGGTGTTATTTCTGCTGTATCTTCTATCTTGGGTTTGGAACACCAAGTGAGTAATGACCATTTCTGTTTGTAGTTTTTCTCAGTGGCACACATATTAACTATAATAAGACTGATGGGCTGGAACTGCAACATCTAGAGAGTTAGCAAATGCTTATTGCACTGAAAGTCAATGATGTTGGCACAGTAATGCATTGGACTGCTTTTCTCTTTTTTCAGAAGGTAATCTCTCAGCTATCTCTAATCTGGATTCTTGGTGATCTAAGTGTTCTGGATTGTGATCTGGGTGATCTAACTTTAGAGGTGGATTGCAGTCAGTGACACAAATGCAGCAGCTGAACATCCTCTAATAGGAAGTATTTTAGGAAAAATATACCATAAGAAAACATTTAATATATATGAGGAGCAGATCTATTGATAATGAAATGTTTACAGAATTCTATTGTACATTCTGTATGGTTAATTAGTTTGTGGTACAGAATAGATTAATTACATTGTTGTAGGGATGTGAAAACACCTGGTAAATAGGGTTTTTGTGTAATTACAAAATGTAATACACTCCCATGCAAGTCTGCACACTCAATTATCACCAAGATTCTGCTGCTCCACAACCAGCCAGCTGGACTGGGGAGTGGCAAGCTTGATGTGTATTAAGTAGCAAGTGTATTATTTCACAAACAAGTGTTAAAATTATAGTAATAATAATGCTGTTGTGGGTAAAGTATTTACAACTTCTGCTATAAACATATCTCATCCTCTACATACTTCAAGTACAAAAAAATATTAAATAAACCTATCTGACATCCACATTCACTCAATATCAACATTGATGATTCTAGTAGAAATGAGGAAAAATAAGAGAATTTATAACATAGTAGTAATGCAATGATCCTACCTATGCCCAATATTCTGAGAATGGAAATGATGTCCAGTGTATCACCGTGTGAATGTTGCTAACTTCCACTGGAATATTTTCCATGTTTATAATTTTCTTATATTTGTATGAATATATCAAGTTATTATTCATTCAGATTATCTAAAATGCTTTGTAATCATTGTCATATATTCAGCCTGGCTGCCTCAGTATAGAAGATTAATTTAAAATATAATGTTTACTGCTTATTAAATGAGAAGGGAAATTTAAAATTTTTTTGTGAATTGCTTGGGAATGTGCATGGCATGAATACTGTATAATACATGCTGTCAAAGTTTAAAAATACTGATGAAATGTTCAACACCATAATGCAATCTTCAGACAAGTGTGAATCCTTCAAGTTGTTGGAGCTTAACTGTTCCTGGTAGTAGCAGACAAGCAGGAGGCAGCATTTCTTCCTTGGATGAAGTGAAGGATGGGTTCTTGAAGGCTGAAACCCACCCCACAAGGTGTACAACACATGAAAGGTATTTCTTAGATGTCAAATTGAATATGTGGTCTTCTTAATTGGTTGATTTTTTTCAGTCACAGAAATCTGAATTTGCTTTTTAGTTCAGTTTTCTGATTAAAAAATCTGATAAGATCTGGAGAAAAACTGTATTTCCAGAAATTCATCTGATCTCATGTTTGCCTAGAAATGTCTTTGAAGGAAACTCTTTGCCTTTTCATTGGTAAACTTTCTAAAAAACTTGCTTTTCTTTGTAAAATTTGCTCTATATTTTATCTTAGATTTGCAGTAAGTTTTTTTTTCGTTACAGTGGGGAGAATGTTGGGAATATGGCTGGCCTTCCATTTCATAGTTCATCTTCAAGTGACACTGAATCAACCATGTTTCCTGAAGGAAAGCAGACAGTTAGACATTTAGATGGACACTCACTGTGTGCTTTACCTAGCAATGGTATGTCACCGAATGGTTACCATAAGAACCATAGTAAGAATTCTGTGTCTTCTCCAGTTATTGAATTTAATCCTGAACAAGGGGCATGTGATGAATGTCAGGCATTTTCAGCTCTACATATGAAAACAAATGCTCCTCAAACACAAGTAACTTCATACTCTGCACACCTTGGAATAGGAAATTACAGTAGAAATGGAAGTACTAGCTTGAAACTAAATCTTGATCAGAATTGTAAAAAGCAAAAAAAAATTGATCACAAGAAATCTTCGTTTCCACTGTTTACATCAAAAATAAAAAAAGCATCAGAAATAATTCAAGCCACTGAGTTAACTGATGAAGATGTAAGTTATCAAGATGGAGATGAAATACTCTTTGGCTCAGAAGAGGATGAAGAAATGGCAAGAATTTTCAAAGAATTAAGAATGGTGAGTGAGATTATATTCACTGTAATTTTTACTAATTAACCTATATTTTCTTTTGTTTTAACAGTCTGTTCTGATCTTCAAATCTACTATTCTTGACCTATGAAAGCTATCAAACTGTACCCAAGTATATCTTAATTTCCCTTGCTCTAAGTATTTAATTAATTTTCTCTCAGAATTACTTCTTACTTTTTTTTTTTATTCCCACCCCTCTCTCTCTCTCTCTCTCTCTCTCTCTCTCTCTCTCTCTCTCTCTCTCTCTCTCTCTCTCTCTCTCTCTCTCTCTCTCTCTCTCTCTCTCTCTCTCTCTCTCTCTCTCTCTCTCTCTCTCTCTCTCTCTCTCTCTCTCTCTCTCTCTCTCTCTCTCTCTCTTAGTGAACCCTTCATTTTATTGCCTTTCTTCTCATACATTTACAGTCCTCCTACATATATTCTCCTTTTTCTCTAGCTTTTTAAGGTATGAGCTTCTTATATATTCCTGAGTATTGGTTCCTGTAGTGCCTTGTGTTTTTCCTTATGTTTGTTTTCTTTTTGATGGTGATTAGTTTCTCCAGAAATGAGGGTTGATGTTCTCATCCATTCCATATGCCATCTTTGTATTTCTTATTCTCAATTCTACATTCTGTGCAAGGATGATGCTGGGCAAGATCTGTTTTTCCTATTCTTACAATGATGATAGATTCATAAAACACAGCTTTGACTTACTTCCTAGAGGAGGCTGGTTTTTTGTGGATGTGGTCTTAATCTATTTGTATGGACCAGAGAGAGTTGTCTGGATGGCAGGGTATTATTGTCTACTAGGTTTCAGACATTGCGTGTCCACATAATGTTTTAGCTTGACATAAATTCCTATATAGTTTAGACATCACTGAGAGCTGTTGCAGGTGAAGGAGATAATAATACTCTGCACCCAACTCAGGAGAGTTAGGTGTCGGTAGCTGTGGTGTAAGGTGACACTTCGTGTGAAAACTGCAGGCTTTGGTTTTGAGACTTTGAGGTGTCTCATTGCAGCCAGCCATTGATTGTTTATTTGTCCCTAACATAAATTTGTTATATGTGCATATTGTGATTATATTTCAATATCTTCCTGATATTCTCTTTTGAAGTGCTTGATTGCTGCCTTATATGTAGAACCCTATTATGACCTATCCTTTGAAAGCTAGGGTTAATGATAGATATATGGATCCTTCTTTTCACTGATTGTCATGTTTTTGTGTGTTTCTCAGCAGGTGAATCAGAGTACACAAGGCCCCCAGAGTGATGTCCCCACCCATGACACATCTCTTGACCAGGACCCAGCCTCTATAACCTTACACAGACTGAGCCAAGTATCATCAGTACTGTCCCAATATGTTACTCATTCTTAGTACTGATGCTTCTCTGCAGTTATTACTAGTAGGTGAGAATCAATTATGGTTTTCATGGGTGCACACACACACA
Source organism: Scylla paramamosain (assembly GCF_035594125.1). Lineage (NCBI taxonomy): Eukaryota > Metazoa > Arthropoda > Malacostraca > Decapoda > Portunidae > Scylla > Scylla paramamosain. The sequence goes on from NC_087177.1 coordinate 4,054,641, forward strand.
CACACACACACACTACTTTATTTGCTTCAGTCTTAGCCAGAAGTGCTAGAAGATCTGCTTCCTGATGGAGTTGATCCTCATGGAGTTCTTTGTGGACCTAGTTACCTGTGAGCTTACATAGACATAACTTCTTGGTTAGGATATTAATGTTTTAAATTTATAAATGTGATGAATGAACTTCATTTGTGATAGCACTGATTAAAATTCAGTAGTCTTCTGCCACCAGAATTCACACATGAGTCACAGTTTATACATTTTCACTGGTTGAGGAAACTGTATATAAGCTTTTATAAATAAAAACTAGCTAATCAGAAACTTTACTGATGCGGTTTATTGATTCATATTTGCCTTATTTGTCTTTGTGTCCAAGCTGTGCGGCTGATACTCTCAAAATGATGGCAGCAGCACTTTCTCTTCTCCATCAGTGACCAGATGGCTAAGAGAGTGGTGTGAATGAGTGTGAATGTGAAAATTGTGTGCCTTGTCTTGGTTACCCTGCTTTTTTTTTTTTTTTTTGGCAGGGGGGAGGGGGAGTAGACAGTCTTGGTATATTTATGTATGTTATCATGTTCAGTCTCATCCTTCACTTTACCATCACCCTCCCACACTCTGCCTCACCCTGAGTAACACAGAGAAGGTGAATTCAAACAACCAACACCTGAAAGAATAAATGTCATAAATACTAATTTATCAGAACCCTTATTGTCATTTATTGATTTATGTTTTTCTGGTTTGTTTTCATGTACTATTTCCAAACTCATCCTTCACCTTAATGTCACACTTCTAACCTTTTGACATTTCCTATGGGACTGGCATTTCAGTGGTCCCTCTCTCACTCTCTCTCTCTGTTGCCTTTGGCTAGTGCCCCTCTTACATAAAAAAAAAAAAAAAAAAAATCCCACACTGCCTCACACCAACCAACACAAAGTAGGTGAAGTGAAACAAGCAACACCTGAAAGAATAATGTCATGTTCACATACATTTGTAGTAGGTTTTAAAACACTAAGGTACAATTGCAAAGCTGTATAAGAAAAAAAAAAAAAACATCAATAAACATTTCTTTCCAGATAAGTACATAAAAACCTTAGAGTTACTAGAGGATGGTTGCTGCATCACGTTAACAGAACATGCTGAGGCAAAACTTGCTCGTGTAATAGCGCCATAGCAGCTTAAGGCAAATAAAGTGAAAAAAAAAAAAAAAATACGCTGACAGAATTATCTTTTGGTAAAACGACAGACAAGAAACTTAATAAAAAAAAATATATATATATATGAATAAACAAATTTACACATATAAAAAACATCTACCAAACAGCTTGAATTTTACTACAGTTCATGGTCATTATTATTTTAACTATAATAGGTATATGAGTACACAATTCAATTGGTACCAATATTATTGTAGGCGGTAGCTGGTTACGCCATTCAAAAATCCACTTACCCAGTCCATCTCTCCAGCCATCGCAAGCCACGTGGTTTTGCATCGTGCGCATCGCATATCTAGCGTAGCATCGCAACCGGTGTGAACCCGCCTATGCTATGCGCACGATGCAAAACCACGTGGTTTTCAAGCGTTGTAGTGCTTTTTTATGTAAGGGTGTTCTCGCTGGATGTGATGCTACGCAAGCAATGTGTGCGTTTGTCACTCTTGCCTGCCGCCGGCCCAGCGATTTTTTCAAACAGCTCGGCTGACATGCGCATCTTGAGGAACTTGAAAGCGCATGCAGTCACTCGCCACTGCACTGGGACGCACAGTGGGCTGACTCGGATCTCACCTCTGTTATATGCTGGCTGGAGGCGGATGAGTGGCCGGGAAAGGGGAAGCTGGCCCCAGAGGGTCTTGCTATGAAGTGCCTAGTGGAACAGTGGGCGGCGATAAAGGCTCCACGACGGCATGCTGCAACGATGCAGGAAGGGGAGAGCGTGTGGCTGTTGTTGATTCCTCACGCACTTTGCGCTAAGTTGCTTGAAGAGATGCATGCCGGTGTGGGCGGACACCTGGACAAGAAGCCGCTGTGCCGCTTCTGTCAGCGACTATACACGATTGGCGGCCCTGAGGCGTAGTGTGGAATGCCATGTCTGTACAGATATATATGCGCTGCACCCACTCACGCTCCTCTGCAGCTGTACCAGGTTGGTTCACAATATATATAGATATATACACACACTCAACAGGTTCCAATTCAAGTTAGCTATAATCTTGATTTTCATAATTTTTAGAGATGGTTTAGCAAGGATTTTGTTTGTTTAGGCCAGTATCCCTCTGACAAAAAGAAAAAGAAAAAAAACCCGACTGTATAATCTATAGTTATACATGTAATATATATACATGCGATATGTAACTATAAAATATGTATTCATCTCTGGCTTCTGAAAATATTTGAGAGAGAGAGAGAGAGAGAGAGAGAGAGAGAGAGAGAGAGAGAGAGAGAGAGAGAATGGTCGTCAAGGTAACGGGGACGCCACCAAAACACTGACCAGACTGACCAATATTGTGGGACGCAATATGGTAATCACTTTTCTTGTACAAGTGTTGATTGTCACGTGTTATAACACTCACTGATTTTGATTTCTTCATGAAAATATATCCGTAATATCTATACTTTTAATAATCTACCCACGTGTGTATTGTAAAACTTTATATGCTGTATTACCGATGGTATACTTGATTACAATGAAAGCAGTCTTCATTTACTTCATGATTTTCATCGACTGTATATCACCTCACATCATAAAAATCCTGTATGTATTGTATAGGCTGATATTTTCGCAACTGCCTACTGTAGCTGTAGTTCTTTCTCTTCGGTGGTTTTGACCGTACTTACGTTCTTCATCAGAGCCTATCTGGATCGCCGTCTCCAACGTCGTGCGCTGCGTTCAGGTTTGACTCCTTCGAACAAGAAGTAGGAGGAATTTCTTATAAGGGAGGGAATGGAGGTCTCTCTCCTCCATCGGTATCCAGCCCCACCCCGGCAACTGCGCTTTACAAAGGTATGGCATCAAGAATAGCACGTGGGAGTTAGCTGATAGATGCATTTAGTTAGGATAACCAACTGTCGCGCTTAGGAAATGTTCTGCAATATACATATATCACCATCACTAAATGGTAATCAAAATGATAATTAACATATGCTGCATGGGAATTGCTGAATTTCCATACGTTTACAGACTTCTGTTTTCTTCATACTCTACAGGTGGTGGTGGCGGAGGCATCGGGGAGAGGGAGAGACTGGTGCTAGAAGTCACGAAATTCTATAGAGAACGAAACCGCCTCGCAAGGATCCACCGGAAAGCAGAATTACGGGTTCTGACGAGCCTGAGACGGAGAAGGCAGGTGTGTATGGAGAATCATCCAAACTTTTTTTTTTCTCGATTCTTGTTTTAAGGAAATCTCTCTCTCTCTCTCTCTCTCTCTCTCTCTCTCTCTCTCTCTCTCTCTCTCTCTCTCTCTCTCTCTCTCTCTCATTGGCTAAGTGACAAAAATCATTTTTCCCCCCAACAGAAAGTTCCATATATTTTCGGTAACAGTCAAAGTTGAGAGTTAGAGGGTCAGTAGAGATGTCAGTCTATGGTCAACGAGACACATTATGTAACTTAAAAATTATACTTACAAGTCAAGGATCATATTTCTTCACCATCATGCAGCAACAGGAGAGAGAAATCATACAAAGGTATCTTATATACACTAGACTGATGGGGGCCACTATGCTATCATTATCAACCAGAAGATGCAGGTAAAGTGTGTAATGGCGCAACACTACATACTTGGGAACCACAGGAAGACTGTGTGAAGACCCATGTATTAAAAATATAAATATAAATACACTGTGACCATTGCATATGGTAAAGACAGAAATGAGGTGAATGTGTAACATATTAGTATGATTCAATGCATTGTGGGTTGTGGTGGGATGCCTTGCCCGCCTCATATTCCAGTCTCCGTGCCCTTTCCTTGGGACCTGACCCAGCCTTGGCCAACCACGTGGAGTGAGGTCAACCCTTGTCTTTGCCACCCCTTTGTCTCCATGTTGCTCTGGCCTGCTCCACGGCCTGGTGGGCTGCCAGGATATCATGATCCTTTTACCTTTCTGGTTGTGTGACCTCCCTTCACTTCACAATTCCCAGCCTGACATGAGCCAACAGGCTCAGCAACTACCCCAACATCAGAGTTCTTGTCTGCCTTGCATTTGGTGGCAGACATGTGACTCCTCGGTGACTTCACTTATCATTTGTACAGTTTTATTTTATTAATATATCTGCAGCTGCTTTACAACTGTATTTCTTTGGCCACCACCTCTACACAGTACTACAAGAAGAAGCAGATTACCTAATACATAAAAATGGTGGCTGCGGTGGAAGGAGTTGACAGTATTTAAGTCCTCCTGGCCCACGTAGTCTGCCTGCTCATTACCAGCTACTCCAGCTATCTTCATTGCCTCCAGGTTACCTGTTATGCCATCATTAATGCATTTCTGCTAAGCTATCACTGACACAAACTGCTATGCAACTACATGTCTACAGTGCTTTCTTCAGCTGGTTTCAGAGCCTCTTTCAAGCTTCTTATGACAAGCTTGCCTCACCAGCCTGTTTCTGTATGACTTCAAGCTGTCATTGTATGACTTTTCAAGCCGTCATCAATGCAACTCAACTGTTTTGCTGCTCTTCCATTGCGTGTAGCATAAAATGCTACATATTGTTCTTGATTAAATAGACAGGTGGTGGCAACTCAATGTAGAATATGGACTACATATTTATGACAGAGCAGTGAAATGTTTTAAGCAGGTGAATGGCAAGTTATTTCATAACTAAAAAAATGCAAAATGATCCTTTGCATTTCTGTAAATTGTAATGTTTGAATTTTTATTTTTATTTAAACCATGAAGAGCAGAGATGGAGCCACTGAAGAAGTTGATGAGGATGAAGAGGAGTCAGCAGAAATGGGCCAAGTGGACTGGGTTAGCCAAGCAACGCAAGCACGAGAGGCTTTGGTAGAGGCAGACAGGGCAGCACAAGCACAGGAACTGCACTACAGGCTGCTGCTGGAGGAAGCTCGAGGCAACACAGCCACCACTGCCAAGCAGGTATTTACCCAAACCTGGTAGGAATTTCACATCATCTTTTGAGTGAGTAAGTCTCTGTCTTACCGAAAGATCGGTCAGTACGAGTTCTGAGCTCTTTCTGTAGAAATGACTGACTGGATTGCCTATGATGCTAAAATGGCCAAAGGTGATTATGCACTTATTATTTTGTTGGTGTAGGCTAGGAAATGAGTGCTAATAATTAATTCCTAAAACAGGTTTCAGCTAGCATGGAGAAATTCACTGAGGATCAAAGGCAACTGGTAAAGCGAAGCTTTTCTTCTCTGCCTCCAGAGAGAGACAGACAAAATGTAAGTTCTTATAAAGTATTACTGTACAAATTGACCATAATGTACAAGTACAGTAGTTGCATCTTATACTTACCACCATCACCTTAATTTTCTGGGGCTTACTTTGCCGGTACACAACAGCATTTATATGCTGTTGTGTTGAGAGTAAAAAAGAATTAATTACCTAGTTTAACTAAATGTATGCACAATTTTCTCTTGATTGTGTGTGTTTTCTATAATGTGTAAAGGCCATATGCAGCAGAACTACAACTTTAACAGACCTATATTTTCAGTTCACTTGGTAATACTGGTCAGATAGTTTGCAGTATGAATAATAAAATTTTACTGGTTTTGCAGGTGGTAGAAAATTTGTTAAATCGTCAGAAGCAGGCTCAGGAACAGATAAAGCAAGCCAGGACTTCCTATTACAGTCTTCTCCTTAGAAAACAGCAAGAAGAAAAGGAACTGAAAGAGAATCAGGAACATTATGATGACCAGGTATGTTTACATGCAAGTGTGTCCTTTGTTCAAGTGAATTGGGGAGAAGTCATCCAGATGATCACTATAATTGCACACTAGGTTATAATTCTGAATATATTTATGTTTGCTGTCAAAGTCTAAGGCATTTATGATAAGATATTTTTTTATAATTTTAGATATAAAAGTAATGGTGATGGTGGTCCTGTCCAAAACTGAGGATTGGTTTCCTCTACCATTTCATACCACACCACCTTTTGTTTTCTTTTTCTGTCTTCAATATTCTTCCAAGAATGGTGCTAGACTGAGAACCCACTAATTCTTGTAATTTTTTCTGTTCCCTAAATAATGATGGGTATTCAGAGATAATGGGGATTATGTAGATAAATAATTGCCTTTCATTAAGCTAAGATAAAAAATCTATTTCAGGTTTGTGTATCTGACATGGTAAGGCTTGTGGTGGAGACTGAGGCCTTTACAGAGGAGACAAGCATACAGGTGAGTTCAGGTGGTTCATCTTCATTGTAGAAATTTATTTTCATTTCTGTACTATGCTGAAAATGAAGTTGAGTATTATTATTCAAGAAAATTAAAGTACCATGGAACCTTGGTTTTTGAACATAAAACGTTCCTGAATGCCTTTTGAAATCTGAATTGTGCAAAAACTGAAACAATTTTCCTCATAGGAATCAGTGTAAAATAGATTAATCTGTTCTCAAACACTGGTCCACCATGTCTTAGCGGGTATGACCTACGCTTCCACTACTAAGTGGCTGCTCCACAACATTTCTAGCTTAGAAATTTTTTTATCTGGAAAGGATATATTTAATGACTTTGTGACACAGACCTCATCAAGATATTATTTAGACTTTGCAGGCATTCTCTTTCTCACCAATCAAGTGAGGAAAGCATTACAGAGTGACACAGAGAGGAGCAAACCACTCACTGCCATAATGAAGGTGATCATAATACTTAGACATCTTTCTGCTGGGAAAAGCTACTGGGAAAATGCAGTTGTGCAGTAATGATGGCATTGTGGGTCACAGAGAGAGCCACAGGAGGCACAGGATTACTCCTGAGTGCCAAATCTTGTTTGTTTACATTGAGGAACTTCTTCAATGGGATCACATTTAATTTATTTCAAAGATTGAATTACTGTCTTACCCTCTGTGTCTCTCCTCCAAATATATAAAAACAAAGGAAATATTTATAGAAACTTTAAATTAGTAATAAATGGCTGATTTTGCTATATCTCATAGTATTTGAAATCAAGTAACTTTTTTCGAAAACTGAATTATGGTACAGAAACCAAAGCAATTGTGAATAAAAATTTTGTTTGAAAACTGAGTTGTTCGGAAAGGGAGATGTTCGGTAACTGAGGTACCACCATGCAAGGTTTGTTACTGAAATTATGTGATGACCTGTTGGTAGTTCATTGCTTCATGATTCTTTTTGAGTGTATTGAAAATTATATAGAATGGAAAACAAGTGTTTGTAAGATTTCTTTTCATAAGAAATCTTGTTGTGGTGTTGGATTCACAGTAATACACATATAAATGAGGATATATATGTTGCAGGCCCTCATTTTCAAGCTTGAAAAGCATCCTGCATCATTCTCATGCACTCTGCAAAAAAATTCACAAGTATCCTCTGATTCTTGTGTGATTAATAGATATGATCAAATTACTCTGTGAGAAACTATCCTTTCCACTTAACTTGAATATTGGGAAATATGTATATTCATGAGGCTTTTGTTATTGTATTATTCTGTCAAAATTTTATAATTCAAAAGCAACAATGAAAAATAGATATACTTTAAGTAAAACCTGAGTCATGAGCAGATACCCTAATTTATTTTGCTGCAGGAAAACAGTATCTCCGTACATCAAGCATCCTTGAGACAGATGGCTGAAAAATTAACAAAACTTTGTCAGCAGAAGGATGATTTTGAAGAAAGCATCACAAAGGTGAAAGAAACACTCAACTCTCTCAGTAAACAACTGACTGAGGTAAGTGTTCTTAGTACAGATTGACTTAGTCTTAACCCATTAAAGGTCAGCCTTGTACAAGTATGTGAAATTATAGCTTACTATCTATGGTCAATTATATACAAGTATGTTTGTCACTTTCCTTATTCCTGTAGATTTGAAAACTTTGCCACAAGCATTAGTTATGTTTCTGGAGGTGTCTAGCAATGTATTGTAGAATTTCCCACCACTTAGACTTATGGGTAGTACCTCAAGCCAACCTCCTACTGCTGCCATCCTCATTAGTCATCTCTGAATTGTGATGGCTGGCATTCATCATCATTCTCTTACTCTCACAGAGAAGAAAGAGAATATCATTCCTTGTTGTGGATCTGAGAAAGCTGGATGATGTTTGCACGAAGAATGTGGAAAATGAAAATGACAGAAAATATCTTAAGTGTGAAAAAGTGATAGTGATTACAAATCAATATCATAGTCAGGTGGTTGGTGATATTAAATTTGGGTAAATGATAAGTAATGAATGTGGAATGCCTACAGAGTCGTATGTCAGCTGAGTGGCCTTCTCTTCTGGTATTCATTTTTGTCTCTCAAAACTTGGACGTAATTCTCCTACTGACTCACTCGTCTCTTAATTTTTTATTTATGTAAATTTTTGTTTTTAAAAAGGATGCCAGTGCAGCATCGAGTAAAATTAATTTGGAAGTAAATCTATGACTAGAAAAGCAAAGCCAGCAATATGGCATGGTAGTAAAATGACATGCAAATTTTGAAAGACCAAAATGAATAAATCCAGTTGGATTTGCCAGTTTCATCAGTTCATTTATTAAAAAAAATCTTTCTCTTATTCTTTAAAAGTGTAATTTCTTCCTATTTTGCATTAATATTATTGCTAAAAAAAAAGAATAAACATTGTTTTTAGTTTTACTCAAGTATATTTTAAACTCTGAACAGGAGAGAAACAAGCTCAGAGATCTGTCCAAAATGCAAGCCAAGACTCAGTTGCTGGTGAGGACCCTCCAGCCATCCTCTCGTCTCCTGCTTGATCCAGTGCTGGCCAGAGATCTTGAGGAGAAACTGGCTGTTAAGCACAAACTAGAGGATGAGATCAGTCGCTTGAAACAGGTGTGTGGGAGGGAGGTCAGGGATTAAATGAAATTTTCATGTGGTAAGCTTTTTGAGTGCTTTGACTTATGTTGAATTGTAATTCTTTGGAATATGTTGTAAGTTGTAAAGAAGTAGCTACAATTATAGTTCCTGATGAATATCCTTGGGCATGTCATTCTAGGAAAGTGTTATGGGTAATTTCACTTTCTTTTTGATATGTACTGTTACTTATATCTTAAGTCGATGCTGCTTATTTAAATAGTGATGTTCTGTGTTTACCAAAAGTACACTGAATCTATGTAAAAGATGATGATTGTGATAATATGAAAAGTGAAAGAAAATATTGTACACTAGGGAAAGTCTGGTGTGAAACATTGAAGAGTTTTACTCCTTTTTAATTTAGATATGTTACACATTGAAGTAATATGTCTGACTTTTACTTGCTGGAATGAGTCACCATATACGGAGGCTGGAGGTAATATTAAAGTTATACTTGGCGCTGGTCAGACCTCATCTAGACTACACTGTGCAGTTCTGGTCCCCACATTACAGGAAAGATATAGGTCTATTAGAATCAGTACAGAGGAGAATGACTAAAAAGATACAGGGGATGAGGAGTATTCCTTACGAGGCGAGATTGAAGTTGTTAAATTTACATTCTTTAGAAAGACGTAGGTTAAGAGGGAACCTGATAGAAGTCTTCAAGTGGTATAAGGGTTATAAGAAGGGGGATGTAAGCAAAATTCTTAGGAACAGCAACCATGGTAGAACAAGAAATGTGTTCAAGCTTGAAAAATTTTGGTTTAGGAAAGAGATAGGAAGAAATTGGTTCTCAAATAGAGTGGTAGATGAGTGGAATGGACTCAGTAATCATGCTGTTAGTGCTAGGACATTAGGGAGCTTTAAGGGAAGATTAGATGGGTTTATGGATGGGGATGATAGGTGGAAATAGGTAGGTATATTTCATACAGGGACTGCCATGTGTAAGACTGGTGGCTTCTTGCAGCTTCCCTTATTTCTTATGTTCTTATTTTCTTATACAATAAAAAAAAAAAAAAACTAAATGTATTCTTCAGATTTTCAGATTTTCATTCTTCAGTATCAGCAATAAACTAAGTTAATGTCTTTATAACAACTCTTTACAGTATCATGAACTCTTAAAAAGACAACCTGGCTTTATGACAGTGCAATCCCACCTTAGCATCAATTAAATACCCTTCCACCAAGCTCATAGATGAGACCATGCACAGGTGAGTGTGTCTTTGTGTTTGAGAAGTAAGCTGCATCACATATCCTTGATGATACAGAGTTTGTTCAAACATTGATCAGTAAAAAAAAGAAAACAGATAAATAAATAAATAAATGAATAAATGAATAAAGTTCCCAGGAGCTATTCCACATTACACAAGGGGCTAATATTGTCATCGCTGTTGGAAATGCATTTTTACATCCAGTAACAATAGTTTAGTGAGCTGAAATGTTCAGTACTATTTAATTTGCCTTATAATATTAATCAGAGCTGTCCTCTGAAGAGGTAATTATTTCTCTAACATTTCACCAATGTCTTGGATTATGGAATATGATTTCAAACTATTTTTAAGGAAATTATCTATTTTATATAGATTATGTAATATGGTAATACATCAAGGCATCTGTAATGCCTTGGTTATAGATAAGCCCAACTTTGCTTGTCAAAAGACTTGTGGGCGTCACCTTTACTTAAGGAGGCCTAGATCAACAAGATAATTACTTTTGCTACTTTTTGATTTTTGTCTTCTAATTCCATTATGGTGTTTTATGATGATGTTCATCATGCTGATGCTGCTGCTGCTGTTGATGATGATAATGATGATGACGATGATGACGACGATGACGACGATGATGATGATGATGATGATGATGATGACCCTGGTAGGGAAATTAGAAGTAGCTGGAATAATTCAGTTTCCGGCTCACTACCGTATCCCCTGCGTTTAATTAAACATGGCTGCAGCAGGTGTGCTGTAGGCTGGAACATTCCAGTTAATTTCAGGTTAGGTCACTGTTAATTAATTGCTCCCTACTATAAATTATTTGCGTTCAATGATATGGAAAGTCTAGGATATGTAATCACGTTTCCAGTTATTATTGTTATTATCAATATTACTCTTCTTTTATTCAGAGAAGAAAGGACATAGCAAGTATCAGAGAGAACTATACACACACACACACACACACACCAGAGACATATCCACAACCAGAAATTGATCCTCTACGATAAACTGTGGTGATTTTTATGACAGAGTAAAACATGCTAGCGAAGTATATCTTGTTGTTTCTGTATTGAAAATAAAAATAAAGAAATATTATATATATATATATATATATATATATATATATATATATATATATATATATATATATATATATATATATATATATATATATATATATATATATATATATATATATATATATATATATAAAGAAGTGCAAATTTTCAAAATTCTCAATATTGGAATGTGACAGTGACTGGAATCACAGTCGTTGAAATGCTTAGCCAAATGTGGCTATTATATCACACATTTCTTCCGAACGCTCACGTTTAAATCAACTCTTTTCATGCGTATTGTGTACAGTCCTTTATGTGACATTCAATAAAGAATCGTACGCAAAATGAAGATGCGATTTTCAGACTATTAGTGTTAATATCAAAGCAAATTGGTATGAATCTTCTAACTGGTGTAATTTTAAAGACAAAGTTAACAGTAGGCAACGTCAAGAATAACACTAAAATGATTTGGTTATGTAAAGTGGATGGATGATAAGGCTGAAAAAAAGTTCTATATATAATATGTGAGTGAAGTGGAGAAACGTAGGTCGAGGTTGAGGTGCATAGATGAAATGAAAATGTATTATATATGTGATTGAGAATGGTATGAACTGTCTGGCTGGTGAGCGAAGGACGAGGAACAGGATGGAATGGAGGAATTATGCAATAGTAATGGCCGTGCGTCAAATACGGTAAAACTGGGAGCGTACGCCATAGTTAAACGTGGTCTCTGCGTCCATTCCCTTCCCACAAGCTTGTGAGCCTGTGGTGGATAACATCCTTTACCGCGGCCACGAAGTCAATGTGACGTCCGGATTCGTAGAGTTTATTTTTCCCAGGTTTCCCAAGGTACCTATTTATTGACCAATCCAAATGGCGGACGAACTGTGTGAACTGTGCACCGACCGCCTTAGCCAAGGAAGTTTAATGAATAGGTCAATTGACACCTTTATGACAGGACTAATAGATTCTCTTGGGCCACCAGACTCACCAACTCACGGGACCGACCCTTTACCAGTACGGCGGCCACTCACGAGGGTTGGCATCACTCAGAGTGGATCGTTGCCGCCTTCTTCTTTACTAAACCTCCTTGGGCCCAACCCTTACTCGAACCGGGAGCCGGGGATTAGTAGCCAAGCACGCTAGCCACTGTACCACGGAAATATACCTAAATAATAATCATGGTAACAATAATCATGGTAACATTAAAAACACGATAGTACACACATTCACTAGCATTAAAACACTTAGCCATGATCTTGTAGTATTAAACCAAATAGCAAGTGAGGATTGCATTCATGTCACTCAGGATAGTCAGTGTCATAAATCAAGTATTCCTGTGCATCTTCTTCCGCTGTGTTACGTTTTTCTTTAATCCAAAATCCTCAGTTCCTATACAGAAAGTGCTGGATTTTCAGCATATCAGAGAAATTACAACAGGAATGAGGTGAAATACAAAACACAATAGAAGCAAGTGCGAGATGAAACAGATGCATTTTCCTTCTTTCCTTCTACATAAAAAAAAAAGTTGCTTGATTTCTACATGCCTTGATAATGAGGACAATGTAATGCGTGTGTTCTCTTTGTTTACTCCGCAGAGGGTAAAAAAAAAAGTTCGCTCATGTGTGTGTGTGTGTGTGTGTCGTCGATGAGGTCCAGCTTGATTACGATGAAAGTGCATGGCCTAATTAACAAAGTGGGATGAAATAAGGCGTTGATTATACGAGAGATTGAGCTATATAATGTGGCCGCCTTCACACGCCTTCGCTGTTCTAGTTAAGTTGCAAGAACTTTATTTTTCTCTCCCGTTTTTGGTTCCTGTCTATATTGCCCTTCCAGCACACGCACTGATGTGAAGATAAATAGGACAGCAAGTTTTAATTTAATTCTTTTTTGGTCCCCCGCAGGCAACTAGGGAGAAACTTGGTTGGTTGCGGAGGAGGGGGTGGGTGAGGAGGAAGCAGGAGGGAGGGATGGAGGCAGGATTGAGGTGGGTTTGCAGTCTTGGATCGCAATCACCCCGGACACCAGAGAGAGAGAGAGAGAGAGAGAGAGAGAGAGAGAGAGAGAGAGAGAGAGAGAGAGAGAGAGAGAGAGAGAGAGAGAGAGAGAGAGAGAGACCATTACTTACAAGCGAGCACCAATGTTACCTTTCCATCATCATCATGCCGCTTCACTTCATTCGTCTTGTAGGTTTTGTCTACACCAGTAAAAAAGAAAAAAGAAAGAAAAAATCAGGAAAAAAATAATCTGCAGTGCATCACGAGGAATGAAAAAAAAAAAAAATGCATCTGTTCCATCTCGCATTTTTTTGTTTGGTTAGTGAAAGATTTCGTTTTCTATTATTCATTTTTTTTAGAGCAGGGAAAGAAAAGTGTGTGTGTGTGTGTGTGTGTGTGTGTGTGTGTGTGTGTGTGTGTGTGTGTGTGTGTGTGTGTGTGTGTGTGTGTGTGTGTGTGTGTATGTATGCTCACCTCCATCTTTCTTTCTTTCTTTCAGCCTAAAGAGAGAGACATCAGGACTTTGGCTTTATATGAACATGTTTAGCTCTACGTATGGGCGCGCGCGCACACACACACTTTTCTTTCCTTGTTCTAAAAAAAATTATAAGAGAAAACGAAATCTTTCACTAACCAAACAAAAAATGCGAGATGGAACAAATGCATTTTTTCATTCCATACACCATAGAAACTCGGCTAAAGACGCCATCACGTTCACATTCTCATAATTGATACGATGCTGGAATAGAATTGACGCGATGCTGAATGGAATCAAGATATTATTGGATGCTAGAATTTAAATAAGACAGTGTTCTCCATTAGGTGATTGCAATTACAAAGGGGTATTACAACAAAGACAAAAAAAAAAAAAAAAAAAGAAAAGAATGCTCATGGAGCACTAGTGTCATATTTTCAGACATGCTGATGTTGATGGACCTGAACTCCTTTAATAATAAGGATGGAAATTAAATCAAAATGTAATAAAGGTGCGTGGGTAAATGTTTACATTCACAACTTAATTATGTATCAGAATGTTGAAGGCGATATTTATAGAAAGAAAAATGAAAAAAAAAAAACCTGCTGTTTTCGAACGACATGAACTCTTCAATATAAATCAGTCTTCTTTCATCTGAAAAACAGTCAACATATGACATTAGAGTTGAAAAGTTAAAGTTTAAATAGTGTTAAGGCGCTGGCACACCAGCACTTTTATGTTGATGTTTACAATTTCCATTTTTTTTCTTTTCTAATTTCGTCTTTCTTTTCCGTCTGCACCAGTCAGACGCACGTGATCTTCACGGGGCAAGAACAGCGTCTTCGATTGTCAAATAAAAGTCCATAGTGGATAATAATAATAATAATAATAATAATAATAATAATGGTAATAATAATAATAATAAATCTGAAGTAAAACACTGTTTTTCAAAGCTTCCCAGTCATTGCAGACCGTGCTCATTTAATGTTGGGTGAACCTAGAAGCGGCAGTCGTCCCAGAAAAATCCCGCTCGTGATCATGACTCGTACATGGGACTTGTAGTCAGATGCGCTATCGCCTGAGTTGCCTACATTGACAACATAACGGGAAATAAGAATGTTATCAAACCACGAACGATGATGCCAAAGAAGCAGCTCATAGATGTGCTGAAAGTGAGCAAGCTAAGAAAGGAAGAAAAGTGAACACTTTGAACTCACTTTTTACTAACAGCACTAAAACAAATCGCGTTGCCCAATAATTAACATAAAATATAGTGTCAGGTTATAAACTGGTTGTCACATTCAGTATCCTTTTATGCAGCTTTCATCGTCCTTGAAGCAGCAAATCCAGCTCCTTCTTGAGATGAACATGTTTGTCAGAATTCTGGTGAAACGCGATGTGGCCACCCACGCCCACCATGCAGCGCGGGGATTCGATCAAGTGTCGACTCCTCGGACGTGAACCTAGAATGATCAGGCTTCGGACTTAGCAATATGCCGTCCAACACATCTCATCTACATAAGAAAAAGCCTTGGTCTGCACACAGTAACGCAATACTCCGAAGTTGCTGTAAATCTTGAGGATACTTTTCTCTTTTCCAAGCAGGACGACTTAGCAGGGCGGGAAAGGAAGGGGTCGTTAAGTTAAAAAAAGCGAGGGAAAGTAGAATTGTGAGGCGAGTCATTGAGGAAAAGAGTGAGTGGATGGTTAATAGGGAGTAAAGAAATGGAGATAAATGTGGGAGGAAGGAGGGCGGTGAGAGGTGGGATGGTCAGGGATTGAGAGCACCTAGGGGTTGGTGATAGGGGCTCGGGGGATGAGGGTTGTTGGGATTAAGGGGATTTTGTTTGAAAGGTCAGGAGGGGAGGGGAGAGAGATGGTTCTTTGGTCCTCTGGTCCTTGTGCTAGATTGGGGATGGCCTGGCCGGAGAGTGTGGAGCGGTGGGAGTTGCAGCAGGAGTATGAGGCCGCGACAGTGTTTCAGCAGCTGTCACGTGATGGATGGCGACGGGAGGGACGCTGGTAAATAAGTCTCCTCGATATGAGTTTTTTTCTTTTTTTTTTTTCCCTCCGTGCCTCGAGCTGCTGGCGAGCAACGAAGGATGTTTGTCGCCGCCGCCGCCGCTTTTGTCTTTGTCTCCTTTAGTTTTTTATTTATTTATTTTTTTTAATGTATACATTTCTAAAGAGCCGCGGAGGAAGTCGAAAATAAGAGATCATTTGAATTCCGAAGAAGTGTGGCCCAGAGGATTATGGGAGACGCGCAGGTGTGTGGACTCAGCGTGGGTGGCGACGGCTGGGAAGGCGGCGCGGATAAAGCTCTAGGCAGATTAAAAAAAAGAAAAAAAATACGAAGGAAATATCGCAGCAGAGATGGTGGGAATGAAGCAAGAAAAAGAAAGAAAAAAATACTGAAAATAAACCAAGATGCCTTCATGTGGTGTTTTCTGGGAACAGGGGGAGGGAGAGACGTCGAGTTCAGACAGCATGGAAATGTACCGGTACCAGCTCACCAACAGCGGGAGAGTTGCAGTGAGTTCTGTCCCAGCTCATTTGTCTATCTCCCTCCCCTTCCCTTCCCTCTCCTCGCATACCACCTTACCAGCCATTCCCTTCCCTTCCCTTCCCTTTCCTTTTCACTCCGGACACCCTCCCTCCCAGCCTCCCGTGTCGTCGCATTTCTCGTGTTCGATCTGCATTATCAGTATCCGTGTGGGGACTCTGCGTCGCACATCCGGGAGTGTCATGGCTTTATTATGCAGTGGGAGTGGTGAAGTGGGAGACAAATACGCATTGTAATGTAATAAAGTACAGGATTGTTGAATGTTGATTTTTTTATTTCAAATGAAAAGGTTAAGTTGCATATATTTTCGTAGACGGAAAGTTCATGCTTTAAATTGCAAGAAAGAGATAGATTTGCTTGTCCTTATGCATTCTTAAACTGCTTTTGAATTAAATTATTCCAATCATCTAATTATAATCGAGTTGAATCACGTTAGATAAATCATTAAGTCAGGATGATTTTTTTTACTGATATGCTCATTCATTTCTTATTTCATTGACCTGAATATACGACTGTATAATATTCATAGGGATGTAGTACATCATGCAGTTTTCAGTGAAACCGCCTAAGAGAGAGAGAGAGAGAGAGAGAGAGAGAGAGAGAGAGAGAGAGAGAGAGAGAGAGAGAGAGAGAGAGAGAGAGAGAGAGAGAAACGAGGTTAGAATGTTTGCGAGTGTCATGGATCGGTGTTCCTTTACACGTTACCACCTGCCGATCACATGCGACTCCTGGTTGAGTCTCCAGGTAGACTAGGGTAGGACACTCAAAAGAAAGCACAGTCGTAAATATTTGACTTATATTTACACAGTAATTACAACAAAGGCCTGGCTAGCTATGGCTACACTCAGTGGCGCGTGGGCCGCACACAGAAAGAAATACCTATTCCTTCGGAAGTGAGGCCAATGCCCGGTCCTTTTACGTTGTGAGAGCACAGCCTTACGTTAGTTACTGGGTCACGGAGGTAATTAGCCGGCACTATGCACTGTATCACTTATGCCGGGCAAGGAGCGACGACCACGTGGTCGCTGGGTGACTGGAAATGAAATCTTGTGAACAGGCCTTACCACAAATAACTCACCCCAGGCGTTCCACTGGTTTACTCACCCCTCCAGTCTGCTTCGATGAAAGCCAGCTTCGGCTTACCGCTGCACCACGCTGTCCTTTCTGCAGGCTGGTTCGGGAGGAGTCGAGGAGGGCACGTCTTGGGGGCTGGGTGACCCGGCTGGGAGTGAGACCGAGCAAGGTCGTTAATTTTTATGCCTTTGACTTAACTTTAACACACACACACACACACACACACACACACACACACACACACACAAAATATGTATATACTTTGTGTATATATTTGTGTATAGTGTGTGTACCTGTGTAGTGCTGATGGGGTCATAGAACAATGATCTGAGTTAGGAAGATCATTGCAGCTCTCTTCTCTGGCCTTGACCTCCCAGCATGAATAGCATTAATACTAGAGGGGTTAGTTTATTGAGTGGGTAATGGCGCTGCATCAGTGAGGTCATATTGCGCCGTTTGTGGGACAGAGACTAAAGGCTTTTGAAAGGTTTAGTTTCCTGTGGGTGGGTGAGTGGGCGGCTTGGTGGGTGTTTTTTCCGGATTGCTGTTGTGTCATCCTTATCGGCTATTACTGTTTCTAAGTCTAATATAGTTTGTCTATAAAGTCCTTCTATTTTTGGTACTCATTCTACTTGTACCTGAGGGCTCTGCTTTGATCTTTGTGTAGCATGTTTTTTTTTCCTATTTCTTTTTATGGTGTTTTCTTTGCATACATCGGTGAGATCTCCAAAGTTTTAAGTCACAGAACTTTTGTAAAGCCCCAAGTTTTCTGTTAAAGATCAAAGCTGGGAGTGTATACAGGGACAACTTTTGGATTGGAAATTTGGGCTCTACTAAACCTCCTTACCAGTGATTCTAAAAAAGAGAGAGAGAGAGAGAGAGAGAGAGAGAGAGAGAGAGAGAGAGAGAGAGAGAGAGAGAGAGAGAGAGAGAGAGAGAGAGAGAGAGAGAGAGAAACATCTTATCTCTGCTTCCATGTGAATGTTTTCTTGCGTCCACTTCATGTGTAGTTTTCTATCGTTAGTGAACCATTTTACTCGTATGTTACCAATTGGCTTTCCATTGGTCATGTATTCTTTTCCATCATCACGCCATTACTTTTTTATTTCTTGCCAGTCAGTCACTCACGCGTTCCTCTCACCACTAAGAGCTTTTCACTGTTGACGTGGATGTTGCAGTTTGTGTTTCTCTCTTCATTCAATAGTTAAGAGTTTTTAATAGAAGATAGGGATTCTCAATGGATTTACACCCAGACAGAAGCGTGTTTCTGATGTGTGAATTATTCCCAGGCGCCTCAATAGCGGTAAATATCAAATGCGACTCGATGCATAACTGTTCATACAAGAGGAAAGGCCGGCCAGCAGTTTTCAACAGAAATGCTTTGACTTTGTTGAATAATTGTGAGTAAGTATAAAGTATGGAATGTTTTTGTTATACATGCCCTGAAAGTGTATTTAGAGTTCACTCTGAATCCAGTGATTTCCTGTTATACATGCCTTGTCCACTGAGTTGCGTGAATCAGAAATACGTGAAGGCTGGACATATTCCCTAACATATCCGCTAGAGAGAAAGAAAAATTAGAAATGTATTATATGTGCGTATTGTGTAAATGTGTCATGGTAGATGTTAAAGAAAGAATATTTTTGTGCGATATATTATAAGAATTGTGGTCACAGTGTGCTGGACTTTTGTTCTTTCGCGTGCTTTCCGTAAATAGCACGTAAAATGTGTCTATAAGTGGAGCGCAACACGATCCCATCAGTGAGTGTCATGTCACAGGTCATAAAGTCGGAAGTCATTCTGGTCTGTCATGATAGTAATGGACATGACTGAAAATATCGGAAAAGTTTAGAAATGACTGATTGATTAGGATGCAGGCTTACACGTACAGTAAGTAAATAAATGAACAAATGAATGAAAAAAGAAAATGTACAGATAAATTCGTAAATATATTTATAAATAAATGAATAAGATAAATAGATAGATAAACGAATATGTGAAAATACAACCATATATATATATATATATATATATATATATATATATATATATATATATATATATATATATATATATATATATATATATATATATATATATATATATATATATTGCATAGTGCATGCATACATTGTAAACGAGGAAATACCATTACAAAAAGTCATCAGAGGAGGTATATACTCAGTAATAGAGTTGCGAATGAAGGTTGAATAAATGCATAAATGAATGTATAAAATAAACGCACGTGTCCAGTATGTATTTGAATAGGAAAATCAGTTGTAAAAGAAAAGGTGCGTGTTCTTAGCACAAATTTCATTTTTTTTTTTTTGTGGATTAAATACAAAAGAAATGTAAGAAGAAAACTGAACCATCAAAACGTTACAGTCGTTTGAACGCACTAGTGAATGTTTGGAAGACTGACTTATATTGCCATTGTCCTGCAGCACCGAGGATACCGTAATATAATTTCCAGAGGTTTGCATTGTGTGAGGCACGTGGCAGGACAGAATACTTAATAGCGCTGCATATCTGTTCCGTCCAAGAGTTAATCAGGATCCACAATGTTTTATCACTTTTGCTGGTAAACTGCGGAACTGCTGCCTGCTTCTGTATTTCCTCCTACCCATGACTTGAACTTTTTACAGAGGGAAGTGTCATCATCCATTGGTCATGTAATCTTTTCCATCATGACTTTAGATATTTCTTTTGACTACTGTACTCTTCAGGGGTCGCCAGCTTGAGTGGGCCTTCTTTTTTGTTGCTTTTGGCCAGATTATGTATTTTTTTTTATCAGCTAATAGGTCTCCATAGCTCTTAAAAGTCTCTTAGTTTACCCTGTTCAGTATTCACGTTTATTCGGCTTTATTTGTTATTCTGTATGTTATGACTGGCTTGTTCGCACTGTTTCTGCTTTTGTATATAGTTGCTCTCTTAGTCTTGGCTATTTCATTTGTCATTCCATCTGTTAAATTCTCTCTCTCTCTCTCTCTCTCTCTCTCTCTCTCTCTCTCTCTCTCTCTCTCTCTCTCTCTCTCTCTCTCTCTCTCTCTCTCCCTCCGCCTTCCGTGATTGATGTTGCCTATAAAGTAAATTTCTCAGACGAAAGGGAGAGTTTAAGCTTGAAAAAGAACCCAGTTTCGCTCTTACCTACTTTTCTTGAAGAGGGTTGGGGGCTGGGGAAAGGAGGAAGGCGGGGAGGGGAGGAACGTGGGCAGTGGGTGGGTAAGGACGCAGAAGGTGGGAATATAGGGAGATGGGGAGACAGGAGTGTCGTAGAGAGAGAGAGAGAGAGAGAGAGAGAGAGAGAGAGAGAGAGAGAGAGAGAGAGAGAGAGAGAGAGATTAGGACACACTATCAGTAATTAGATGTATATGTCAACGTACACTCATGCCATAGTAACGCAGAAGCGGCACCAATAACATATCCACTGGAAGCTGTATGTGTGAAATTAATATTCCCTCCCGTATAGAAGCTCTGTGGTCATCTGTCAAGGCGGGGGAGGGCAGGATGCAGCACCATTTCATCGCCACTTCACTCACAGCATTGTTATCCATTCATCTCAGGCAAGGAGTGGAATTTGTTAGCGTAGTTCACTGATATTAGTGTTATTTGTATCATATTTAGTTTTTGTTGTAACTGCGTCGTTTGATTAAGTTACCGTAGCGCCGCCATCAAATCAAACTGAAGCAGCTACAGTTGACCGTTCAGTAATAGAAATTTTATGGTTTAAATAAGGAATCAGTTGAGGTTTGTCGCAGTTAGAAGCGGGGAAGCATACCTTCTCTGCTGGCCTCCCATTAACCCACTACTCAACGCCTCTGCTAATTGTACCCGCTATGCCACCAGCACTATCATCACCACCAGCATCGTGAAGTGTGAGGGACGGGGAGTGGCAGGGAGAGAGGACCGGTCTGTCTGCAAGGGAAGAAAGAAAGATGGGCGGGAAGAAAGATGGCCGGAGAGAGCGAGAGTGTCAGGCTGTTGGAGAAGTACGTGAAGCGAGAGGGAATAATGGTCACGCTGGGAGTACAAACGGATATTGGCAGAATGGATGCATATACTGGACTTATGTGAATATGTAAATAATTCATACAAACACGGGTGCGAATATATACCACCACCTGGACAAATGAATTAATAATACGTGGAGAAAGGGACAACAGCAGCCGAAGCGAAGTGAACAGGGCCCAAATAAACCTTCCCCTCTGTTATGTCCGCACCGAGCTGAACCGAGAGTGTGTGGGACGCGCCGAATCCTCCGCACTCGGCCTGGGAAAGGGAGAGCCTGGGTCATTTGTGTATTCATTTCCGTATTGATTATTGATGTTGAATTACTATTGTTATTGTTATTGTATCCCGTTTAGGGTGAGGGTGATGGAGAGGAGGAGGAGGAGGAGGAGGAGGAGGAGGAGGAGGAGGAGGAGGAGCAGAAAAGCGGAACAACAGAGAACTTCAATAAAGGGAAAGGAAAAAGAAAAAAAAAGTTGTAGTTCTTGATTCGGAGGGGAGCAATTTTTCTTTTCGTTTTATCTTTTCACTGTGTGTGTGTGTGTGTGTGTGTGTGTGTGTGTGTGTGTGTGGCTACTATCGTTGACTTTACAATAATTGGTCTGGTGGTAGGATAATTTACTGATTGGCTGAAGTAACGAACCGATGAGGGATGAAATAAATGAAGGAAGAATGCAAGTATCATCTCGCTAAACAAGTGACTCGCGTTGAAACACACACACACACAGCAAATGGATCTGTATGCTCTACGGATAAGCTCGAAAGCCGAAAGGAATTTCACACTGTACACATTGAAAGTAGCAATTTTACCTCTTCTTATCTGAGACTGAAACTGAACAAAGAAGTGACATGAGGCAGGTTTGATGGAATGATTGAGCAACGGTCTCTCTGAATGAAATATCACTTTAACTGGCAGACTTACTGACTGATTGACTGACCGACTAACATCTACACACGCACATCCAGTGATTATTTTCTCAGATGACTGCAGCTTGTCGAATTAAATGACGTAATGATTTGCTAATAGGAGCGTTGGATGTCTGACCGATTGATTGCGGGATTGACTGATAGAGTAAAAAAATAATTATCATTGATCAACGACGCTGAAAATATATTACGTTTTTTTTTTTTTTGGAGGGTAGCGGATGAATGACTGAACCCAACACCATTAAATCATATCTCTTTCTTTCTCTCGTTCCTTCTTTTGCGTATTTATGATGTGGCCAGTGATTAAAGTACGCGATGTGGCTGTGTGTGTGAGCAGTGAGGCAGCAATGTACTATGGAAGCTGATAAGTATAGCGGTGCATGTGAATGATGGATGTAGTGGGAAGCTGTGAGTGCAAAGGAGTGTAGAGGAGTGGTGATGTGCTAATGTGGTGTGTGGTGAGTCTGGTTGTGGTGGAGAAAGTCAAACGTATTTCTTTCCTTAAGTATTTTTTTCCTTGCACTTTTTGTTCTATCTTCTTGTTTTGTTTTGTTTTTTGTTTTGCTGTGTTTCTGTTTGCGGCTCTCTAGTCTTCCTCTATTATTGCTCCTCCTCCTCCTCCTCCTCCTCCTCCTCTTCTTCCATTCGTTCTCTCTTTCCCTCGTTTTATTCCTCCTGTCTTCATCCTTTTCCTCCTTCCTTTCATTACTCTCACTGTTTGTCGTCTTTTCTTATGTGCTCCTCTTCCGTCTTTTGCCCTCTCCCTCCCTTCTTCGCCTTCTTTGCATGCTTTCTACCTTTCACTCCTCTTTTCGTCTTTCTGTTGTCGTTTCTCTTCTCTTTTCCCATCTTTTCTCTTTTTATCTATCATTTTCTCTTTTTTTTTTTTACCGTTTCTGCATGTTGCTTTCTTTTCACTCTCCTTTCTGTCCTATCATATTTTCTCTATTGTTTTCTGTCTTTTCTCCTTTCCTCTCCTCTTCCTCCTATTCCTACCGTCTTCTTTGCATGCCGCTTACCTTTCAATCTTCTTCCTGTCGTCCTGTCGTCTTTCCTCTCTTGTTTCCTGACCTTTTACTCTTCTTCCTGCCTTTCTATCGCCTTTTCTGTCTTTTTCCCCGTCCTTTGTCTTTCTTCCCTTTCCTTCTGTTGCCTCTTCTGCCTTCTTTCCCGTTCTTTATCCTTTTTTCCTGTCCTCTGTCACTCTGTCTTTTTTTCCAGTCTTTCATCCTTCTTTTCTGTCATCTTGTCGTCTTTTCTGTCTTCTTTTCCCTTCCCTCGTTCTTCTTTCTTGTCTTCTTTTTCTTCTTTCTTGCCTGTCTTCTTTCCCCACCTCCCTCATGATCTGACTTGGGTTTCTCCACGTCCCGCCCTAGGCTGGCAAAAGTTACTCCCGAACGTAACTTTGATAGTCCGATTCTCGTGGGATATCAGGTAGAAGATCTCCCAGAAGTATTAATGTAAGTAGTGTGTGTGTGTGTGTGTGTGTGTGTGTGTGTGTGTGTGTGTGTGTGTGTAAGTGTAAGTGTTGCTTTCATGCACCTAACTTTCTTTTCATGGGGTAGTTTTCTCTCTCTCTCTCTCTCTCTCTCTCTCTCTCTCTCTCTCTCTCTCTCTCTCTCTCTCCTCTCTCTCTCTCTCTCTCTCTCTCTCGGCAAATACCAAAAATGTTTAGCGTGCACCAAGCACAAGATTTTTTGCCCCACTAAAGGCTTAAGATATTATCGCACTAACTCACACGCTTTTGTTTTCGAAATTATCTGTAAAGTTTAAGGGTCTTCAAGGGTTGTCTGTTTTCTGGTGGTGTGTGGTGGTGCATGGAATGTGGTGGTGAGGTGAGGGAGTGTGGTGGAAACTGTCTTTTTTTTGTGTGGGGAAGTGTAATTGCGCCTGTATGTTGTGGTGTGCGGTATGTGATATAGAGCTGGAGTGTGGAGATAGCGGTGCGCTGTGGAGCATGTGTGTGGTGGAGCGTGGCGGGGATATCGTGTGCGGTGGAGCGTGGTGTCCCAAGTGTGCGATGGCGGGGAGTGTGGTGGGGTTAGCTTGTGTGTGTGGAGTGTGGTGGTGTGCTATGCTGTACGGTAACGTATGCTTGTCATGGTGGTGTGGTGTAGTGAAAAGCAACTGTCAGGTATGCCTACGTTCATTTTTATGGGCTATGATTTTAAAAGACTTGACGTGTGTGTGTGTGTGTGTGTGTGTGTGAAAAGAGAGAGTTGGTGGTCGGTTAGTCGGCGATTAAGTGCAGTGGGCCACTTGTGGAGGAACAGAAGGCGGTGTGTTGCTGGACAAATTGAATTGTCTTCAGGCGTGGCTGTGGTGTTAAAAAAATGAAACTAGCCAGATGGTTCTTGTAGGCGCGCAATGAAATAATGAATTCGATTATGAAATGTACCGCAGTGAAATTTGAAAGAGCAGCAAGTGTTATAGCCTTAATATGCCACAAATTAAGGAAGCGGCAGTGGATAAATGATGTTAAGGGCGGTTTATTAGTAATTGGGCATTACTTTCATTGACATACTGACTTGCTTTGAACATACTACCAGAACATCAACATAAGTTAATAACCGGAAACACGCGTAAAGTTGTAAGGCGTCCTTGACTGCTGCACCCTAATTATCAGCCTTAAATGTTCGTTGCATGTAAGTTAAGGCGTAATAGACTCCTGCACATTGTTAGGGTTTGTTGACGACGTAGTTTCTTTCGGAGTCAAGAGCAGCTTTCGCCGCACCACATAAGGGAAAGGGTTAACATCCGCGCCTCTCAAAGCTAACTACTCTAATGGAGCCCGACTGTTGTTGTGTTAAGTGTCCTGTAAACCATTCAACTATGGGTCTATTGTTGTGGTATTGAGTATACTGTAAACTGATCAGCTAGAGGTCAATTATTGTTATACTGATGTTATAATGAGTATACTGTGCTCCTAGAATCACGGTATATTATCAGAAACTAATATGGTAACTCACTGATCGCTTCGAAGTTACTCCCAATTGAAAGCAAGTTAGTGAGTCAGTGGAGTGAGTACCACATCAAGAGGTGCAATAAAGGGAGCTTCAGGTTTTGTCGATAGTCACGCATAAACTGATGAACTATATATTGGATAGTACTTGTTATTGATGACAGTGTCTGTGACCTGTTGACTCTTCATAAGATTGTCTGTCTAAGCACAGTGGCAACCGAATGTAATCTCTCTCTCTCTCTCTCTCTCTCTCTCTCTCTCTCTCTCTCTCTCTCTCTCTCTCTCTCTCTCTCCTCCTGTTGCTCCCTCTGGTAATCATTGCATCCAGAATTCCAAAATGATGTGCAACTAAGAACTGTTTATCCTCGTAATGATAGGGAATTGTTTGCTGATAACATTAAACACGGAATATCTCTGATTTATTTCTAGGAAAGAGCAATCATAACAAGTGAGTACAAGTGATTTTTTTTTTTTTTTTATACTTATGAAATGGAAAGAAAATGCTCCTCAATTGCTGTTCCGAAGAATAGATTCGGGAAAGATTTCTTTATAGAAAGTGTCACTCACATTCGTTCCTTCTTCCGAGCCTCACGCGCCTGCTGTTCCTTCTCCTGACGCGTCTCCACCTCCCGAAGATCACAGGTTATTGATTCTTGCACTGCGGCCACATTCCTTGGGGCCCGAAGCGTGATAACCTGAGCCTCTGTCTGATGGTGGCGGTATTCTCACAACATTCTCAGTATTTGTCTAGTGACTTCGCAGTCCTTCGTCACCTCGACCCACCCACCGCGTGACGTGTTCTTTGGGACGGCACGGGCGTCACCAGGTTGTCGCGATTCCTTCGGACCTGACAGTTTCCTGACTACCATTAAACCAGATTCGATGGCACGCACCACAACATTCTTCGGCGGTCCCCCGCAGGGTATCCTTGCTTTCCTTGTCGCTCACCGTCGGCAGTGTCATGCGTACGGCGCTAGACTTCTGCTGGAGGCAACGCAGTGTCTCATCTGGTGGGCCGATAGCAGGGCACCTCTGTTTAGCAGCCAAGGACAGGAGATAACATCGGGTCCTGCTGCAAGGAAATATTCTCTTCCCTGCCTTGTCCTCCTCTTCTTCCTCGTGCTTTTGCTACGCCACGCTCACTCCTGTACCTGCTCAGCTACACCCTGTGGAGGCTCGGCGTGCTGTGGAGTCTCGCCCTGAGCCTCGCCACTCACTCCCTCTTAGGAATTCGAGGAAGCGTTCTCAAGCTGGTCTGCGTTTTCCTGCTGGCGGGTTGGCGGTGTGTCCTTGTCGATCCCCTCTGTCGCTGTGTTATGCTGGCAGCGTCACCAGTTTATTTATTATTTATTTATTTATTTACTTATTTATTTATTTATTTATTTATTTATTTCTTATTATTTGTTGTCAGTCTTTTAAAATTTCTATTATCCTTTCTATCCTTGTTTAATTTTTCACGTTGTCTCTTGATCTCAAGCATTTTAGATTTCAGCTGTTTCTTAATTTGAAATTTATTTATTGTGTTAATTTATTGTGTTATTTTATTTTCTCTTTTCTTTGTTAGTTTTTTTTTCACATTATCTGTTTCTCTCAACCAGTATAGTTTTTAGCTTTTTCCCTTCCCCAGCCCCTCCTTATCCCCCTGTGGCTTAAGGGGGAGGAAATCAGCCAGGGTTAGGGGTCTGGCGTGTCTCCGTGGTTGCTGTTTGTCTGCTGAGGGACTCGCTGCCTTGACTCGATTCTTTCTGTGTTCTTTCACTCACCGCTTATTTTATTCATTCGCTGGTAGATGGCTGCAGTGGCCGCATCCACCTTGTCCTTGGAGCCCTGAATGGTGACATGATGAGTGTTATCTTTCTGGGGCAGCACGGTGACGCGCACGCCCTCACGCTGCTGCAGGAGGCTCAGCAGTGCCTCATCCATGTGGCCCAGCAGGAGCAGCCTCCCGCCTGGGGCCACAGGCACGCTGATCTTGACACGTTCCTTTTCTCCTTTCTTCGCTTTCTTCATTCTCTTAGTCTCTTGCAGCCGCACCTTCACTGTCACCAGGTGTCGCGAGATGACGGCGGCGACAGCGGACACGTCATCCTTGCGCCCCATCACGGTGATGCCCTGCGCCATGGTGTCATGTGGCGGCGGCACGGTGACCCGCACCTTCTGTTAGTCTTGCGGAATGGCGTGCAAAACCTCGCCGCCGCGTCCCACGACGTGGCGCCACCTGTCTGGCGCGACGGGCAAGACAACTTTGTCTGCTTGGTCTTCATTTTGGACTGCTGCCGCTCGGCCTCAAGCTCCTGCAGGTGGGTCTTGATGGTTTGCATGGGTAGCGGCCTCCACCTGGCCTCGAGGTCCTCTTAGCTTGACTCCTTCGGTCGTCTTGTCCTTTGGCGGCGGCACGGTGACTCGCACGCCGCCGTACTGTGGCCTGTAGCCTTCGCAGGCCCTCCCCCCTTCTCTCTCTCTCTCTCTCTCTCTCTCTCTCTCTCTCTCTCTCTCTCTCTCTCTCTCTCTTTCATTTGTTTAATTTTACCAGGCGACGCTGGGCTAGGGTCACGGGCACCGTAAACCTCACCATGCGCTCCCGGAAGGGAGCAAGGCTGAGGTGCCGATTCGGCGCTCTTGGCCGGTGGACTAGAGGGTGCGGGCACGGAATGGACAACCTTTTGTTTCTGATTTTGTGCTTTCAGTGTGTCGTTATTAGTACGGTCTGTATCTTCTTTGTGGTTTGGCATCAAAGTGGTGTTGCTGATGAATTCTGTGTGTATTGTGTTACTGGCAATGTCTGTGTCTTCCTGGCTCTGGATTGAAGGTGATCTGTTGCTGCATCGTTGTTAGGATCGGTCTTTTCTTCTGGCTGTGTGACTTCAAAGTGTCATTACTGGCCTGTTCTGGTCTGCCCTGGTATGTCTTTTCTTGTGATGTCTGTGACTCCAAAAAATAGTCTGCTGACGTTACTCAATGCAGCCTTCCTGTTGGTTCCTCGAAGCCCTCATCCTCTCTCTCTCTCTCTCTCTCTCTCTCTCTCTCTCTCTCTCTCTCTCTCTCTCTCTCTCTCTCTCTCTCACATTTGTTTTATTAACAATTTCATTGATAAGCTGCCACGTCTTTTCCCCGTTACCCATGCTATCAGTAAATTTTATTTTATACTACTGATAATACTGTTTATTTGCATTTATCAATATGCATACTGTATTTCTATATTCTTTGTAGTGTTCGCCAAATGTTATAGATACTCTTAAATGCTTTCTGTAGAATATACGTCTCACTTTAATATGCTCAACTAATTCAGGAATGATCCATGGTTTGCTAAGTTTTTTTGCCTTAATTTGGACTGACCAATGGAGTAACTTCATGTATTAAATCAGTAATGATATTCGCGACTCTCATATGAAGCTTCCGGGCTGTCATCTAAATTCAGCTCATCAGTTTTTCTTATCTTTTCACACAAATTGTTCTCATCTACCTCACTATAACCTTGATATGGAAATGTTCATTCTCCCACGGCATTTAATCCACCTTTGCAACAAATGAATGGACAGAAGTGATCAGATACATCTGCTTGTAAAATATCACTTTTAGTGATGATTTATAAAACTTAATGTGGAAACTGTGGAAGACTGGTGTTATTGACGAAACAGCGACGTACATTCTCTCTCTCTCTCTCTCTCTCTCTCTCTCTCTCTCTCTCTCTCTCTCTCTCTCTCTCTCTCTCTCTCTCTCTCTCTCTCTCTCTCTCTCTCTCTCTATATATATATATATATTTATCTATCTATACATTTATCTATGTATCTGTTTGTTTGTTTGTTTGTATGTATGTTTGTTTGTTTGTTTGGTACTTTATTTATTTGTTCACTTGCATTTATTCATAGATCTTTCTGTCTGTCAGTGTATTTACTTCGCCCTTTTAGCGAGAGAAAGTGGACAGTTTGTTGGTGAGAGCGACGGGGCGGCCTGACGTAGCCCCCACTGGCCGGCGAGCCAAATGCACCGGTGGGACTTTGGGAGGTTGTATAACTTTCTGGACCAGGCCGGGGCAGCTTTCGTGCTTTGATATTTTAGGCTTATCTTGCAGGACGAAAGTGGCTGTCGGTAACGTCATTGTGAGGGGAAACTATTGTCGCTTTATAACATGTACTATTTACTTGCAGACTCGGGCGGTGGTGACTAGCCGCAGAGGAAAGAACATCTCATGAAGGGAGGTGAGTGCCTGGATCTGTTACTGTGTGGTGCTGCTGAGTCATGAGTCGCCGCCAACATAACCACTGTCATTACTAGCGCCACTCACCCTTCCTCACCACTGTGCTTATTTGGGTAAGTAATTAGTGCCTTGATTGACTCATTAATCATATTCTAACAATAATAAACAAATGGAGATGATGATGATGATGATGATGATGATGATGATGATGATGATGATGATGGTGATGGTAATGTTCGAACACAGTTTAGGTTAGGTTGAATGAGTTTCCACTGACAGCGAGCAAGAGGATGTAGTGTGTATGGTACACACACACACACACACACACATTAGACACTTTACTGCAATATCAAACCGCACACGATTCTTAAAAAAAAAAAAAGAAAGACATCAAAAGACACAAATCAAAATTTAGAAACTTACGTAAAGTTATACAAGCCAGCGTCTCTTTTGCCCATAGAACAGAAAGATCGGGTCATGATTTTTGTATTCACTTAATGTCATTTGAGTATAAGGTTAAGGGAAAATATTTTGGTGCGGGACGTCGAGGAGCACAAACATTTCTTCATTCAAGGAAACATCATCTGGGAGGAGATGGTGATTATTTTTGCCTGACCTTTTTTTTCCCCCGCTGTTTTTTTTTTTTCTTTTCCTCCCTTCACTGTGGGTTGTGGCGATGTCAGATGTGGGTAAACACGCGCTCAGCTCTTGCTGATGCGACTTTACAGCACCCCGTGACCTTTATCAGGGATTGGCTATATCAGGGTAGTTCTCTCTCTCTCTCTCTCTCTCTCTCTCTCTCTCTCTCTCTCTCTCTCTCTCTCTCTCTCTCTCTCTCTCTCATTCTTCCATCATATTATTAATCTTATTTTTAGTAAGGGCGGTGGGCTGCTGTTGTGTTATTCCTATGTAAGATTAATTGTATTCTTCGAACTTGTTGAGCAAAAATGTTTCGTTTTTTCTAAAAGAGAAAGAAATTTAATCTCCTCCAAGTTCCAGAAAGTGTAGAAGAAAACGACGACCGAGGTTGTTTTATGTATCAGCGGGAAACTGATCATTTCAGGGAATAGCAAAGATCTATAGCTGATTTCTATTTGTTTTGTCTTTGTAGTCTGTTTTGCTTTTTGCACTTTCCCTTCTCTTCCTCATCCCCTTCTTGTTCTTGTTCTTCTCGTTCTTGTTCTTGTTCTTGTTCTTCTTTTTCTTCTTCTTCATCATCATCATCATCATCATTCTCTTCTTCATCATCATTATCATCATCATCCTCTTCTTCATCATCATTATCATCATCATCTTCATCATCATCATCATCACCATCTTCCTCCTCTTCTTCTTCTTTTCTTTTCTTTTCTTTTCTTTTCTTTTCTTTTTCCTTCTTCTTCTTCTTCTTCTTCTTCTTCTTCTTCTTCTTCTTCTTCTTCTTCTTCTTCTTCTTCTTCTTCTTCTTCTTCTTCTTCTTCTCCTTCTCCTTCTTCTTCTTCTTCTTCTTCTTCTCCTTCTTCTTCTCCTTCTTCTTCTTCATCTTCTTCTTCTTCTTCTTGTGTTCTCTTCAATTACTCTTCATTTGCTTGTTTCCTAAGATCATAACTCTTCCTAGCATTTCATAATCGACTGGTTCCTGCTGTTGTTGGGTGATGCCGTGTCAGCTGAAATGGCTGCCAGCGATGAAAGGAAATGTAAACTTTTTCATTCAATTACCGACAGAAGAGCGCTCGTCGCCTGCTCCTTTGTAGTGTCACGGTGGGGAAATTCGAGCGACGCCGTCTGTCAGGGGGAAGGGGCACGGACACCCGTCACTTTGCTTCAGGGGAGACACCGTGGCTTTTTTTAAGGGATGCGAGAATGTTTAGTGGCTCGAATGATTGCTGATTTTCTTTTTCATCTTTTTCTTCTTTGCATCTTTTTTTTTCTTAGCATCTCAGTTGCCGGGAAGAGTCCAAACTCGCAGACGATATCTTGTTTTTTTTATTTTTTTTATTCCAAGAACTACGAGATTCCTTTGTGTCTGGAATGATTGTTGGTTTTCTTTTTTATCATTTTCTTTTTTTTTCATATTTCGTTCTCAGTGTCTCAGTCTGCCAGAAAGAGTTGCAGGCCGCATGTCTTGGCCTTAGGGAGGATGTCTCGGCTTTTTATTTATTTGTTTTTTTCTAATTCCAAGGATCACGTTTTTTTTTTTTTTTTTTTTTTATGGTTGGTATAATTTATGATTTCTCTTAGCATTATGTATTTTTGCTCCCAGTATTCCAGTGCATCAGTGGGAGCTTGAACTCACATCATCTTGCTGTTAAACGATTTTTTTTTTTCACTTTAAGGACCAATAAAATATTTCGTGGGTCAAAGAAATCTTGATTTTTTTTTTTTTTCGTCTGAGGAAGGAAATGTTCTGCATTTCAGTTTAATTTCGCTCATGAACGATCGTTTACGTCTCAGAGGTGCAGGTGGCGTTCATAGAATTCTCTCAGTTTGCATGGGAAGTTACACGTGTGCTTACAAATTTAGTGACTCCCTTTCCGTGAAGTTACAGTAATGGATAATGTGCTGGTTGTACTTATTAAGTGGTGATAGGGATGGAGTGTGGGTGCCGGGGGTCCTTGGCTATGCTGGGGTGAAGGCCCTGGTAATCACATCAGTTCCGTATTTACTTGTCCAATTTCCTCGAAGCATTAGTTAACGTCACTTATAAGCTGCTGGGGATCATGCAGGATCTACTGGCAACTCTGTGTTCGGAGTTTGGAGAGCCTCAATGATAATCCTAATCAGTTTGTTGCCTTTGAGTGGCAGTCTTAGTGGTATGTTGATAAGACTTTGGGATGCAAACTCTCAGGAGTCTCAAAATGAAGCAATGACAGGCAAGCAGGCAGAGGAGGGTTGGTTGCGTTATGGCTAAGGAGAAAATGGTAAAAAGTAAAGTAGGACGAAGATGTTCTATTGTTCTGTCCAAACTACGGTAATAAAATAAGGCTCATTGTTACCAGAATTATTGTATTGCCGAAGTTTGGCTTTTCCATTTCGCATCGGCAGACCTTTCTTCCCGAGATGGGGATAGAGAAACGAGATCAGAAAATAATTCCGGATGAGCTGAATTATAGACGAAGAGTAGACAGACGAGCAGCAGGCAGACCAGTGGAGGAAGGCGGGACAGCGACCTAGTGACGTCATAAGGGATCGCGGTGACCGTTCATCTACGACTCGACTCTGGTTTTAGGTGGTAGTGGGTGGGGGTGGGGGAGGGTTATATGATCTAAATATCTTTTTATTCTTCTGTGTCTCTTTTCCATTATAAAATACACGCCAGATTTTACCAGAATCATAGACGTGTGTCATTGTACGTAGCATGTACTCAGAGTTTGTTATTGCAATTAGGTGCGATTACTTTTCCGGTTATTGATAGAGATAAATAGCAAATAAACAACTCACTTCTTCATTGCTGGTAATAATCCGTCACTTAATGCAGCGGTGCACGATGAATCATCGCATAACACTAAGAATTCATGGACATTTTCAGCGCAATAAAAATCTCGTCATGCCGGAATTGGTATTCGCAGCAGCGGAAATATGAAAATACACTTTGAAGTCGATATCGTCGTAACGGTAGCCGACATTTGCAATATAATGGAGGCACGAGGTTGCTGTTGCTATCTGCCTGCCTAATGCCGTATCATGTGAGCTTTTTCACGGTCATGCCCATAATAATTGCAGTTTTGATAGAACGTGAACAGCCTGACCTATTCCTGAGGGACTCGTATGGAATAATAAGTACACGCTGCCTAGTAACTACTTCCCATCTTTCACAAAGGTAATGGTAATCAATTAATGCAGATGTTACAGCCTTATGGTACGAGCATATAGTAATTTATGTACCGTTTTACTTTTTCTCGTATATCGACACAATGACCTGAGCTGAACTGACGATGGTTGGGTTCACGATGCCTGCTGTGAGCGACTGTTGGAATGTGGATGTTTTAGTTACTTTTTTTTTTATAGTTCATTCAAATGATTTATTCGAGCCAGTGTCGCAGCCTTTGCAAATGCGCATGGCGATTGAACAGCTGAAAGATCTTTAGTAACGAGTAACTGAAGCCTGTTTCAATTGTTTTCTCGTCCAGCTGTGCTGTAACCACCCCGTGCCTGTTGCCAAGTCACTTGCTCTGCTCTGTCCCTTACGTAAGTTTCTTTAGCTTCTCGACTCGCACATAACCGTCCAAACAGAATGATGGTACCATTGTAATTTTTCTTTGATTGTTTCTTATATTATCTACAGAATCCATACATCAGTAATCTGCTGCTTACGGGTGTGAGTTTGCATGTGGCCAAAGAGTGATGAATGTGCAATGTTTGTGTGTGATGTTAGCTAATGACGAGAAGCCAACACACCACAGGAAGCACACACACTTCCAACAGCTGTCCATAAAACTACTCCCTAAGTTAAGATGTAACTCTCATCCCTCCTGACATTAGTACATAGAACTGAAAGTAACCCTAGAAAGGAGAAAAAAAATTATGCTCTTGCTTATGATCATGTTATGTTTTTGGTATTTAGATGAGAGTTATCAAGATGGCAATATAATTAGTCACAGATCAGTATGGACAAATTCTTAGTAAGTGAAGAATTATAAAAAAAAAATCTTAAAATGCCTTGCGTGTATGTAATCTCTGTTAGTCTCTTTAACATCAGTTCTGTAGGAAACGGGATTTTGCTACCAACTTGTATCTCACTCGATTTCGCCCTCCAACCCATTCCTTGGTGTGATTGCTCCTCTTCCCCTCCATTTCGCCCTAACTATATAGGATTGCTCCTGCTCCTCCTTCACCTGCCTGCACTTCTCCGCACCCTTCCCAGTTCAGGCGTGCCACTGTGCGGACCACGCCTGTCTATCTCTTTCTCTCGCCCGTTTGAACCGTCATTCATTGTCACACACACACACACACACACACTCTCTCTCTCTCTCTCTCTCTCTCTCTCTCTCTCTCTGCCGCAGGCCTTGTTTTTCCTTCCCGTTCTTCTGCACCTCCCAGCACCTCAATTCACACTCCCCGCTTTAGAAGAGATAACCAACTTAATGCGGCAGCTGCTTGCGGGGATGATGCGGATAAACTCCACACACACACACACACACACACACACACACACACACACACACACACACACACACACACACACACACACACACACACACACACACACACACACACACACACACACACACACACACACACACACACACACACGACCTTCTTCCAGAATTCAAGTAGTTAGCGTCTTCGTGTATTCTTTGGGTTGGTGTTCTCTTATCAAACTAACTTACGACGATGCTAATTACTGAAAACTGGATTAGCGACATAGGAAAGACTCGCCTTGAAAGTCAGAGGAAATTGTACTTTTACGGCAACTCTCTAGGCCTCGTGTTCTCCTGCACGTGTGATTGACAGCTGACCCGATTAATCCCTTGGCTACAGTAATAAGGGAAAAGAACGGAACATCCTCAGGCAATTATGATTAAAAGAAAAATAAAAGACGATGAGCCCAGAATGGCTTAAGCAAATAAAAGTCCTTCACGAATGTTCCTAACAACGTCAGAGCTCATCAGCTTAACTAGTTAACTTTTTGACTAACTATTTTTTTCATTTTTAGTGTACAAGACAGTCTAATAACCCGTTAATGGACCCCCCCCCACCCCGTCTCTCTCTCTCTTTAGATAGATAGATAGATAGATAAATAGACAGATAGCTTGATAGATAGATAGGTAGATAGAAAGATAAATATAGACATTTTGAGAGAGAGAGAGAGAGAGAGAGAGAGAGAGAGAGAGAGAGAGAGAGAGAGAGAGAGAGAGAGAGAGAGAGAGAGAGAGAGAGAATCCTTCATTTTATTGTCTGGTCGTCGTGTTCTTTCAAGTGTTTACCCTCGTCCATCCTTCGTGTCCTCCACCCTTACCTGTGCACGTTTAGATCCTGAGATACGAGTTCGGAGCAGGTGTTAGTTCGGCACCTGGAGCGTTTAATCTGCATATAGATTGGTGGGTGAGGAAGGAGGGCCGACAGAGTAGCTTGTATCTACGAATTAATTCAAGAGGTATGTGTCGCAAGCGGTCCGAGTCACCCCCTCCATGACAACTAGACGCTCCTTTCCCGATGGACTGGATGGGGGTTGGGTGGAGGCGTGTCGCTGTGCAGGATATATCGTCCCGTCCCCAGCTCGGCTTATTTAATTGTTAAGGGGAGAGGGAAGATCGTTTTCCATGACGACCACGATGCCTTTTGTTTATTCGTATGGAGAATTAATTGATAAAGTAAGAGTTTTCTGTGTAATTGCATGGAGGAAGGTTCCCATTTCTCCCCTCCCTTCCTCCGCCGCCTCCTCTCTCTCTCTCTCTCTCTCTCTCTCTCTCTCTCTCTCTCTCTCTCTCTCTCTCTCTCTCTCTCCTCAGTTTCGCTGGAGGGCTCGGTTCGGTGGAAGTAATACCGGTTTACTTTGAGCCGGGCCAGAACATATTTGACTTCCACCGAGATGAAAATACTCGTAAAAATAGTGTTCCCTGCGGCCTTCATCTTTAAAATCTTATTTGTCGTGACGTCAGTCTTTCCTTTTCCCAACCTCATGCAGCGCCCGCCTCTCGCCCTTCCCACTTCTTACGGCCTCATGCCTCTTCCACTTCCTCAACCGCTAACCGTTACGCCCTCCACGGCCTCACATTGCCTGCCATCCTCGACCACATCCACCCATCCTCGATCCACTACATTCACGACCCCTCCTCCACCTACACTATAAGTATTTTTCCTTTCCTGTCTTGGGTTTCTCTTCCGCTCTTCTCCGTCCGTCTTCCTTCTCCCAATCCACCCCCCTCTCAGAGTGACCCCACCCTGCCCTGCCGAGACCCTCGCGGCATTGTTGGGGTCGGGGAACGGGACCTTACGCGATGAAAAGGAAAAAGTTCCAATACACTTTGAAAGTAGCTTAGGAAAGAGGAGGAAAGAGAGGGTCCGCCGCCTCCCCTCCTCCTCTCAGTGTGTGTGTGTGTGTGTGTGTGTGTGTGTGTGTTCCTGTGCCTCTCCGCCTGCCTATCCTCTGATCTAATTACCTATCTGCCTTTGCTTGTCTGTTTCTGACTGGCTCAGTCAGTTAGTCAGTCAGTCATTCAGTTTGACTGTCTGTCTTTCTGGTTCTCTCTCTCTCTCTCTCTCTCTCTCTCTCTCTCTCTCTCTCTCTCTCTCTCTCTCTCTCTCTCTCTCTCTCTCTCTCTCTCTCACAAACACACACACGCACACGCACACGTACATACACACACACCCCTGTAATGCACACGTCTTTGTCCCGTGCCACGAGGCTGACGCAGTGCCGCTACCCTCGCTCTTTCCACTCACAAGCACCGTTTATGGGTTACTGCTGTATTCCCTTTCTGTTATGTTTGGTCACAAGAGTAGCTATTAAAGGGTTCACTTCTGAAAAAAAACACAGGATCCGATCAGGCAGTGTCAATAGGCAAAGGTCAACCGGAACGTGGAGAGCGTAGAGAGCGTTCAAGAAAGAAAGGTGTATATATTAGATTTGTATAGTTAATATTTCATAATTTCCCTAATGCAAGTATTCTCAGTCATTCATCCCTTTCTCTGGTGAACCCTAAAACCCCCTACCTGCTTCAGTATTTCCTCCTTCCTATGACCTGAACTCTTTCAAGAAGGAGGTTTCAAGATACTTTCCAATTCTGGATGATTCTTTTGACCTAACTCTCTAGGGAATGACACCTCAGTTGGCCTTTCTTTTCGTTTTTTTTTTTTTTTTTGTTGATCTAGGTCAGCGCCCCTCTTACATAAAGAAAGATGTGTTCACTGGCCTCATTCAGTGATGTTTGTTTTCTGCCTTCCTCTTTTTTTTTTTTTCATGTTCTAAGTGGTATTAATTTGCATTTCTCTTCGTTGATTTAATGTGAGAGGGGACAATTTACATCCCACGTGTTGTTTGGATCCGCGTGTTGATTCGTCTCTATTTGGATGTTGTCTGGTTTCTGGCGGCTTTTAGCTGTCAGCGAGTCAGATAGTTAGTTAGTTAGTCAGTTTGCCCTCGTGCTCAGCAAGGCATATCTTTTATTTTACATTGCATTGTTGTGAGCACTATCAAGTTATCCCTTACCTGGCCACTCAGCCCGCTTGCAATGTATGTAAACACGCAAAGAGGACATGCATCACGTTGTAAACACACACACACACACACACACACACACGGTCCCTGTTATGACGAAAAATGTAGCAAAGAAGATAGGGTTTTGATATCCTAGAGAATGAGCGGACCGGACCTTTGTTGAGAACTTTCCTGGAATTATGTTATTTTGTACGCCAGGATGTAACACCAAAACACCTCTCGTGTGATCCTGCTGGAGATAGTGCTGGACTCGTGAGCAGGTATGGAGGAAGGTGAAGGTTACTTTTGATATTATTTATAAAGTGGTAGTTGTTGTAAAAATTGTGTCCAGGAATGTTGGCTTTGTTTTTTTATATTTTGTTTCTCTTTGTTCTTCACTTTGTTTGTGTACTGTACATATGACTTGTGTATTCTTAGTTTATATGTCTGTAGTTTTTTTTTTTTTTTTTTTGTGTGTGTGTGTGTGTGTGTGTGTCCCGGCCTGGCTGTTTTGTTTCACGTTTTTCGTCTTTTTGTATTGCCCTTACCGTTTCCTCTGCCTCTCTGTTTATTTCGTGTGCCTATCAGTCAGTCGGTCAGCCAACCAATGCCTCCTTGCTTGTTTGCTTGTCTGCCTTTCTGTCAGTGTTTCTGCCTTTGTCTGCTCGTCTGTCTGTCAGTCACTCTCTTCGTCCTTCAGTACACTGAAACACACACACACACACACACACACACACTAAGTATCCCCAGGCTGGCACTTCCTCCCAGACTGTGTGGCCTGGGTGGTGCGTACATCTGTAATAGAGTTTCCCCAGTTGGCCTCATAGAGCGAGGCTGAGGGAGGAAGGATCCCCCAAGGGGCCTTCTGTCGACCCTCATTCCCTGCACCAGCCCACAGAGACGACCAGTGTGTGTCAGACATAACCTTGTCACAGACCAAGGGATCTTGTCATACATATCTTCTTTATTAACACGATTTACATATTATGGACTTCCCGTCTTTCACTCGCATACTGTTTCTTTTCTAATTTCTTCGATATTATTCTTCGCTTACGTCTCTCTCGTCCTCCTTCCTCAGTCTCGCGCATCCTGCTTCCCTCCCGGAGGATCCCAAGCGAGAAGCGTCGCCAGACTAGGAATGTGTTTTGGTCAGAATCGGTTATTAATGGCAGCGCTATTGTAGTGGCTGACAGCTGGAGTGACAGCCAGGGAGGGAGAGATACGGGAGGAAGAGGCGGGAGGACGGGGAGGTAGTGAAAGAGAGAGATGCCTTTTGGGGGAAGAGTAAGAGGACGAAGGGAGGAAGGGAAGAAGAGCCGGGTAAGGAATCTATGGCAGGAAGCTGGGGAGGGAGAGGGAGGGGAGAGAGATGAAAGCACGGTGGAGAGTTTATGGAGGAAAGAAGAGAAGAATGAAACTAGTGTAAGGGTAATTAGAGGAAGAATTGAATGAATAGAAGATAATACAGCCTCTCAGGGCAGTGAGTGAGGAGAGCAGTGCTGAAAATTGAGAGAGAGAGAGAGAGAGAGAGAGAGAGAGAGAGAGAGAGAGAGAGAGAGAGAGAGAGAGAGAGAGAGAGAGAGAGAGAGAGAGAGAGAGAGAGACGCTTGTACCTTTTGCTTCTAACATACAAAAAATGCTTCGAGGGCAAGGATTTCTATGTATAGGCACGTTAGATTCGCACACAGCCTCATCGGGCGTGACTCTTGAGTGTAAGGAAAAACACCACTTGCAGCACGCCGAGAGAGCCTCAGCCCCACAACATTATTCACTGTTTGTTCTGTTTACCGCGGTGATTCTGAACCAACAAGCGGCCTCAAAATAGCAAAGTATGACCAACGTCCGTGTTTTCATAGCAAACATAGAAAGTGGCGTGCGTGTTTTGTTTCGCTTCCTGGCAAGTATTATGCAAGTATATTCTGCAACAGTAACAGCAGTAGTAGTAGTAGTAGTAGTAGTAGTAGTAGTAGTAGTAGTAGTAGTAGTGCCAGCCAGAAGGGATAGCAAGGACTGACTCTCAACTCAGATTACTTACAGAGTGCATGGAAGAAACTATTTTATTTTATATATTATTTGCATTCTTCTTCGCCCTGAACGTACTTTGAGAATTCCGTATTTAATATGCGTTTCTTTCTCATGCCTTCAAATTGGCTCTGCTCTCGGCCTTTGCAGTTCCCTCGGTAGGTCGGTAAGGGTAAACACCTCTGGGAAATATGTTACTCTTTATATGAATATTTTCTTTTCCTTTTTAAGTCTGCTTCGAAAACAGAGATTGAAATGTAGTATGTGCTTGGTAAATAAGGGATATATTTCACTGGTTATTTGTTAGTTTGTCTATCTGTCTGCTTATTTATCTGTCTCTGTGTCTGTCTGCCTAGCTATCTGTTTTATC
The DNA here is from genome assembly GCF_035594125.1 of Scylla paramamosain. Taxonomy (NCBI): domain Eukaryota; kingdom Metazoa; phylum Arthropoda; class Malacostraca; order Decapoda; family Portunidae; genus Scylla; species Scylla paramamosain. The sequence continues at coordinate 4,094,607 of NC_087177.1, forward strand.
TATCTATCTTCCCAACTATCTACCAGTCAGTCAGCCAGTTAATCAGTCTCTCTCTCTCTCTCTCTCTCTCTCTCTCTCTCTCTCTCTCTCTCTCTCTCTCTCTCTCTCTCTCTCTCTCCTCTCTCTCTCTCTTATCTATCTATCTATCTATCTATCTATCTATTTTTATCTGTCGATCTATTTATTTCTTCGTCTCACTTTTCCATGTATGTATGTACGTACGTATGTATGTATGTATGTATGTATGTATGTATGTGCACCCAACAAGTATATGTGTGTGTATCTATTCATATATATAGTACCGTCTTTACCTTTCTTTTCTTGATCTTTGCCTACACATCCATCTGTTCATCTACGTGTCTATTAATCTATCTGTCTATCTATCTCCATATATCTATCCATATATATCTGTTTGCCAGTCCAACCTTCTGTGTCTCCGGCCATTTACCCAGACAGGCAAGGAGAGGAAAGGAGGCTCAGGTTGCGACAGGGAACAATGACTGATGGGGACAGGGACAGGTAGGTACAGGTGAAGACAAGGAGTAAAGAGAAGGATGGCGTTAGAGGTGGCCAAGGTAGTGGTAGGGGTGGTTGCAACGTGGAGGCATAGGTGGGGGACAAGGAGGGGACATGAACGAGCGGAAACATGGTGAAAAGAGACAAATGGAAGTACAGGGCTACGTAAAAGTAAATTTGGAGATAAGAAAGGAGAAGAAAGGCTTAGTAGGAAGAAAAGATGGATGGGCTGACGAAGAGGAATGGAACAGGGAAAGTTGTTGGTGGCAAGTATAAAATAGTTTGATGGAGGAGAGTATAGAGAAAGATACAGGGGTAGTCGATGAGAGAGAGAGAAAAAAAAAAAGATTAATATTTTTATACCTTGTAATATAACAATGTGACACTACAACGGAAAAATACCGAGAAACACTTGCGTGATCCTCTACACTTTAATAATGAAGCTTCAAACTTTCTGTCTGGTGTCTGAATATTTATCAGAGACATGGAATTATGGAATTATGGAATTATTATTATTATTATTGTTATTATTATTATTATTATTATTATTATTATTATTATTATTATTATTATTATTATTATTATTATTATTATTATTATTATTATTATTGTTATTATTATTATTATTATTATTATTATTATTATTACCATTATTATCATTATTATTATTATTATTTCTTCTTCTTATCATTTTTTTTTTGCGTAGACAGAGAGGAAATGGTTTCCACTCAGCCTTCTCCTATTGTAAGAGACCTCCGGCATTGTGGTCATGTCTGCTGCGTGTTTACTTGAACATTTATACTTGGCTTGTCTCACTTCCTGCTATGTTTGTCCTTAAAATGAGCCTTGCAACACAACACACACACACACACACACACACACACACACACACACACACACACACACACACACACACACACACACACACATAGAGAGAGAGAGACATACGCATGTGTACTAAAGTATGCTGCAGCAAAAATAAAAAAAATCAAAGAGTGTAGAACAGAAATAGAGCGAACAACAACAAGCGAGAAATGAGTTTAAGAGAAGTTTAGAAGAAAAAGAACGAAGAGGAGAATAAATGAAATTTCCAAGCTTCCTTTTTCCACTCCCTCCATCCTCGTCCCCTCCCTCCCCCGCTGAAGAAAAAAAAAAAAAAGCAGGAAGCCAAATTAGATGAAGAGGAAAATTTTACGGAGAGAGAGAGAGAGAGAGAGAGAGAGAGAGAGAGAGAGAGAGAGAGAGAGAGAGAGAGAGAGAGAGAGAGAGAGAGAGAGATCAACTCTAGGAAAGAAATAAGAACAGAAAAAAAAGAAAGTCATCAAAACGCTCCTAGTGACGACCACCGCTGTTCTCATTTACGCCTCCTTGATCTTCCTGAAATAACACTGATAGCGCCCGTCAGTTGTACGTATAACTCAGATGTCGCGAGCACCGAGTCATGCCAGCCTCGCACAGCCTATCGCCAACCACCACTCACGAGGCAGAGCGCACGGAAAGTCAATAGAAGTGAACCATTGCGATCGTTTCCTGAGCGGGTGTCGTCGTTGTTCTGGCCGCTTCCCGCCTGTCTGATGACATAATGAAGCGAACATGGGAGCTCGTTCGGAAAGGCCAAGATATTGAGTTTCTCCTTTTATCCCCTAGAGAGAGAGAGAGAGAGAGAGAGAGAGAGAGAGAGAGAGAGAGAGAGAGAGAGAGAGAGAGAGAGAGAGAGACTTCCTTAGCTTAATTTTACTATTTTTAGCCACTATTTCCTTGCGTGCGTGCATGTGTAGTTGTGTGCGAACTTGTTTGCCTGCATATTCAGATGTAGCCTACTGAATTTCATTCTCAAAAGAACTGAATGCGCTTTAATAATCTTAAAATGCTCCTATATGGTCAGAAGTTGGCGTTGTTCGTTACAGAAGATGATTTTGAGAGCAAAAGGAATGAATGGATTGAAAGAAATGCGCTTCTCTTCCTGATCCATGTTTTGCGCTTTCTGCTGCTCCTATTTCTTGTCCTCTGTGTGTTTTTAGTACTCCTGCTCGTTGTTGTCGTCGTTATCATCGTGGTCGTCGTCGTCATCCTTGTCGTCGTTGTCCTCCTCCTCCTCCTCCTCCTCCTCCTCCTCCTCCTCCTCCTCCTCCTCCTCCTCCTCCTCCTCCTCCTCCTCCTCCTCCTTGTTAATAGCACCATCACACTTCAACTGTCTCTAAAGGACAGGAATAGGAAGTAACGATCGTTGAGCTGCTGTAAGGCTCAAAAATGTTACTTTACCTACATTTAACTTGGTCAATTGGCTCTCTTAACTAGAACCTTGTATACTTTGAGCATATTGGTGGGTTGGGCAGTATTGATGATAGTTATTATAATTATCCATCCCGAACGAGTGC
>NC_087177.1:4102500-4117500 GCF_035594125.1 Scylla paramamosain
TTCTGTGTTCCCCGCATCTTGTTAGTTATGAATGGTTTTAAATATATATTTTTTCATCTGCACTGAAAAGCTTCCAATTTAGGCATTGTAACTGTAACACGCCTTTGTAGTGTAGTTTGTTTATTCTCAAAAGCTAATGAGAAAGTGCAGTAATATGATATCTCGAGTCACTAGGATAGGCATTAAAGTAGTCTATGTAGCGCATGTAGCAAAGCAAATACTTTTTCTGCGGTGGAATAATTTTACTTGTACTTCTTAAAATACACCTAAGCATAACACAAAGAGTGGAGTACTCGAACCATGTGAGAATTTCCCTCTGCCATAACAGCACAAGCTCCGTTGACACGCGTCCACATGGAGCACGCAGGGCAGGTGGAATCCAGGTGTGGCAACGCGGAAAAAAATCTTGACACAAACGGTGGCTGTAGCTTGCCATCCCCAAAAGCTTTTCGACTTTTTGGTCTTTACATTTATCGGAGTGCCTGTCCAGTAAAGTCGGCGACCATGGATTTCCATCTCCCTCTCTCGTCTGGTTTTGTGACCAGATCCTCTGCTGTCCATTCACCCCAGTGCTGGTCCAGTATCACATCTGAAAACTTGATCCTCTGTCTTGCTCTCGTCTTTTCTTAAGATGTAGCCAACGAATTTGAATTGTTCCTCCTTATGTTTTTAAGCAAGTATTTTTCGGTGCCTGCTCTTGTTATGTTCTGTTGTTAACGACTGCGGAAGTTGTTGCATTGCCTCCATTTGTGCTGTCGCAACACCAGTCTCACCATCAACAGCAGCAACAGTAGCACTACTAGCGGTATCACCACCACCACAACTGTAACGACCATCATCATCATCATCACTATCATCATCATAATCATCACTATCATCACCACAATTATCCTACTACATACAGCAAACAACAACATTCATGCATCATTACGCATTGTCGCTGCCACCACACATGTACTGTCTCCCAATAGCACCGTACTTAATGCACACTAATCCTTCATGTCAATTCCTCCCATAACTGGTATTGGATGCAGCGGCGAGGGAAAGAAGTCAATCATTAACCATCATCACACTGCCCTCGCCCTCGTTGTGCTGCTCCGAGCTTGCCGATCTGAGGCTTCGCTCGGTTTGCTCTGCCATGCCAGTGTATTTACAGTACCACTTATATACGTGTTACGTGTTGCGTGTAGACTGCAGTGAGTGTGCGTTAATGAGCGCCAGGTACTGCATATGTGGGTGTCTTGCTTTCAGTGGGCTGCCTGTGGATTAATTAAAGGTAACTGGTAGTGTGTGTGTGTATGTGTGTGTGTGTGTGTGTGTGTGTGTGTGTGTGTAAGTAAAAACACGACAATTGTCAGATCCTTATCCTTTATTTGACGATTTTTTTTTTTATGTCTTTCATTCTCTGAGTCATCATATTATTTCTATATGTCGAGTCATGTATATTTCTACATTCAGTTAACATCCTCACCATTTTTCCCTTGATTTGTCCTTCTATTCTCACTGCCTTCCGTGTGTTGGTATCAGTGGCTTAGTTCTGTCTCTTGTGGGTTTTGTATCGAAGCTTCTCTCTGTAATACAAGGAAGAGGCTATTGTGGCAACATGGAAAACACTCGACCGCATTCACATACAAGAGGACGAAAAAATATGTTCACCACAGGTTGGAAAACAGTGTATTTGATGTAGTCGTGGCAACTTTAATAGCACATGCAGGTAGTTGTTGTTGCTTTTTGTGAATTACTGCATCCTCTGGGAATCCGAGTTAAGACAAACAGCGTCGGCTTGTCATGCTGAAAGAGTAATTAAGAGCAACAGGGAGTTTGTGTTTTCAAGTCCTAAACGTAAACAAACTACCAGTGCCTCGCCCACGTGTTGTTTTTGTCGTGTGGGTCTACAGTCACTTCCAACGTGAATTATGCGAATGTGCCTTATTAGCAATATTGAATTTTATCTGCGCATTGTTACAGTAGGTTTTCATATGCTGGACTATACTGTCACGATGTACTGTACGGTATTATATTACTGGCGTTGTCATTGTTTTGGGTAGCGATGTGAGGCTCAGTTATTGCGATTGTGCTGTTATTTCGTTCCATAGCGAATCATTTAGCTATTTCGATTCACTTCCTAAAGCGCGCGAGCACACACACACACACACACACACACACACACACACACACACACAGATGGATAGACAGACAGATAGACAGATAGGTATATAGATAGATAGATAGATAGATAGATAGATAAATAAAGATAGGTAGAAGTACACAGACAGACAGATAGGTATATAAGTATACAGATAGATAGAAAGAAAGGTAGATACGCAGATAAATAAATAGATAGATAAATAAATACATGAATAAACAAATAGATAGATACGTAAATAGACACACATCCAAAAGACAAAAAAAAAAAAAAACTAGACAGGTAACCAGACAGATAGACAGCCAGACGGACAGACAGACATACAGACAAATAAAAACACAGACAGGCAAAGAGAGAATACATTTTCATTTCCCTGTTCTACGTACTGCACGCGGCTGAGTACTTCATCAACTCATCCAGAATCAGAACCATTCCAGACAAGCTGAGTCTACGATGCGGAACGTGAGTGGAACCGGCGAGTGGCTGTAGCTGGTGGTGGTGGTGGTGGAGGGGACAGAGGGATGGTATCGGGAGGCCTTTAGCAAGTGTCACCCTGCGGCCTGCACCCTCCCTCCACCACCATCACCCACGACCCTTCTATCACCACCCTTACCTCCCTTCCTACCGTCTCAAAAAAAAAAAAAGAAAAGAAAAAAGAAATTGGTGGGACGAAAGAATAAATTGACCTTACTTTATTTTTATCAGGGCGCGAGGCCATCTGAGGTCACAGGAAGAATGACGAGGCAGGTCACCACCCCCGCCACGCTCCTGCCGCAGTAAATATCGCCGTCCCCTTACAGCGTGGCGGGGAAAATATTGCCTCTCCCCGGGTGAAAAGCTGGAAAATATTACATTCGTCGAAAGTTCAGAGATTAATCAAAACTTGGCCAGAGAACCGCTGAGGAGGAGGAGGAGAAGGAGGAGCAGGAGCGGAAGGAGTAGGAGGAGGAAGAGGAAGGGGAGGTGGAGGAAGGAGGCCGGCGACGACGACGACGACGACGACGACTGCGAAGAGGAGGAGGTGTAAGAAGGGGAGGAGGAGGAGGAGGTGGAGAAGGAAGAGAAGGAGGAGGAGGAGGAGGAGAAGAAGGAGGAGGAGGAGGAGGATGAAGAGAGTGATGTGACCTACGAAGGACCCTTGTTGTGTTCTTTGTGTGAGTGTGTGTGTGTGTGTGTGTGTGTGTTTTGGAAGACAGCGCTTTCTATCAAGTTTCCAGAGGCGTATACTTTACAGTTCGTTATATGGTGCGGTCGATGTGTCTCGTACTAAGTTGTGTAGGTGGATTAGAACACCGAGAAATGGCGTGCTGTCACTGTCATAACGTTAGCGCTGTCCTGGAAGCCAATACACACACACACACACACACACACACACACACACACACACACACACACACACTGAGAGGTACTTCAGAATGTATATACCTGGAAGTGGAATTTAGTCAATAGTAGCACTGTGACTTGTATTCTGAACCAGTCACTGCAGCTGCTGCCTTCTCTCGGTGGCCTCACAAGGTATTTGTTGAGGAATGGCGCCATCTACGTAGCTCTGAGGATTCGGTTTAAAGCTCAGTTTGTGTTTTATTGCATTGTTCCTGTTTTGTAGCATCCTTGTGTGTTTGCGGTGGCTGCGTCGCGTGTATGTGGGGTATGTTGTGTGTGCGGTAAGTGTCTGGTGTGTGTCTGTTGCTGTCTAGTGTGTCTGTGGGTGTATTACTTCTGGAGGTGTTGTGTATGAGATTGTTTTGTGTGTGAGAGTTTGCTGTGTATCTGTTTGTGTTATGATATATGACGTGTATTTCGTTTGCATGTTGTATGGTTCTGTGGTCTCATTTTGTAGTGAGTGACGCAAACTGGATGGCGAGTACCTTGTAAAAATAAGGTGAGGAAAACTTGCTGTAACGATCGGCAAGGCTTCCCCACCTTCTCGAGCGATCAGAAATCCTCATACATTAATACCAAATTTCTCGATTTTTCAGCATCATGTAATGGTTATACTAGTACGTGACTTCATGAAACCTCCCACGGGCAACGAAACTGTCTTATTTCTACTTTGTGATTTTAACGTATATGTGTATTATTGTCACTGAAAGGTGTCCCACTGATTCAACATTTATCTCTTTTGTTGTGTTTCAGTCAGGCAGTTCGTTGTAAGAGCATATTTTGTTATTATCTATCTCGTTACTCATTGATGACCTTGTAACAAGTCTCAAGCTTTTAGGTTTACTGTATTGCTTTCTTTGCTTAACTACATTAATTTGATTCATTATTCTGAATAACGTTACCAGTGAATAAGAAAAAAATCTCTAATTACCAAGCCATTTAGACTGACCATTTAGGGACTGCCGACCGTGACATGAGACCTTTACCAAATTGTATTAGCGAGCGCTGCGTGTGTTCGTACTTAGCAAGCACAGGGACCATGAAATGCACATAATTTGAGAAGCAACATATTCTTCGTGACGCTTCATTATTCACACAAAAGCATCAGTCGGATACTAAAGATCCCACTTTCCCGATGATTGGATAAAATAATTACAATATTTAATTTACAAGCACCCAGGGGCGTAATACTCAAGCGTCAGTTACGAGAGCTACAGAACATTGCATTTGCCTTGGAGCCACGACTCTGCTGACCAGTGCAGGGAACAGGCTAGAGTGTTGGTGAGGGATGATGATGCTGTGAAAATGCGAGGTAGGGGAGCCATCACGTCCCTACCAGTTAATTAACATGCTTCTCTGTACGGTTTTCCATTACATGTACGGTCGGGTAAATTGTGAGAGAAGGCGGCTAGGAAATGTTTATCTCCGCGACGACTCCGTAAATTCCTCGACGGCTTTGGATATTTTTCCAACTCTGGCCGGAAAGTGTTCTGAACTTGAGTTAATGTGAGAGGATTATGCAGTCCGCGTTTCCGTGTTTGTTTGTTTGTCTTTGTGCCTGTCCAGCGCGGGAAGTGTGTGTGTGTGTGTGTGTGTGTGTGTGTGTGTGTGTGTGTGTGTGTGTGTGTGTGTGTGTGTGTGTGTGTGTGTGTGTGTATACCAAAGTGCAGAGGTGCTTGTCATTGAAAGCAGTCAGCCCAGGTCATGGTTGTTGGGTGAGTCTGGACGTGCTTGTCGTGTCTTCCTACTGTGCGTTTGTCAGTCGATCTGTTGGTATTCCCCACCCCCACAGCGCACTGCGTCTCCGTATCTCAACACTTGGGGGAGGGGCAACACAAAAATAATATATACTCGTATATATAATATACTTAGCGAGAGGAAACTTTTCCTCTCTGGTTTTCTCACCACGGCCCACAAAGTTTATAGAATTAGATTACGTGGCCTGGTAACTCTCCTTCCTTCGCTCACAAAGGATAAAGCGTTTCCGTGGAGGCCGTCGATAGGAAAATGCCATCTCGTCCCTTGCACCATCCTGGCCCACCACAGACCACGCACTTAGGTGGTGCGGGGAAGAACAGACGTCCTATCTGTCCTTCGGGTCGTTCTTTTATGTCTGGAGGAGGAGGCGACTCTTCACCGCGGATCGCTCCCTAACGAAGGTCATTCACGGCGTCATCAAGATGCCGGAGAGAGGCAGGTGATCAGGTCGACTTAATTCAGCTCTGCCTCCTCCACCTCCGCCTTCCCTCACTCACTTGGCTTCTTTTAGTCTCTCCTTTTCCTCAGTCCCTCCCTCCGCTCGACACACTTGGCTTGTTCTAGTCACTCCACGGCCTCGGTCTCCCTCACCCTTTTACTCGGCTTGTGTCTCTGAAGGCTTGTAGAGGTTTTTATGTATCGCCTCTCCTTTACTGGTGGTGGGGAGTCTTGTCTCGGCCGTCAAGGGGACACTCCCGCTGGGCTCCTCGATGAAAGGTTGTGGAGACACGGAAGGAGAAATATAGTGATGCGTTGAGTGAGTGTATAGTGTTCAGGGAACCCGTTAGGTTAGGTGACCTTGTGAGGGAAATGTCGCGAGTCCTTTCAAGGGCACATCTCTCTCTCTCTCTCTCTCTCTCTCTCTCTCTCTCTCTCTCTCTCTCTCTCTCTCTCTCTCTCTCTCTCTCTCTCTCTCTCTCTTTCCGATTTAACTATCATCTTACACGATATTTTCAGTGATAAACGACCTGTTTTCGTTTGAGCAAGTGTCCCGAAACTGTCGTAATATTATACTTCGTAATTTTTTCATTGTATATTTCCATGTTAATACGTATACAGTACAGGTTTCGTAATCAAACAAGGCCATGTGATTTACTGAGCTCATGGCAAGATGAAGAACAGGTTAGATGCTGTGTTCGGTGCGTCGCACCTGTATTGGCAAGGCGAGAACGTCTGCTGGGCGACAGGTGTGTGAGGTGCTGTGTATCAATATCTATAAAATTATGATCATACCGACTCCTTCGTGTAGAATCATTTCTTTTTTTTTCTTTTTGTGAAATAAATCTTGGACAAAATTACTAATTATAGCTTTGTCAGGCTACCACGGTGTACATGTATACTTTCCTAAGGCTTCTAAGACACATCACACATACAGAACTATTGGTTCAAGCGTGGTGTTCCCTCTTAAGTATGAAGTCATGTAGATGAAGGTCAAGTATTGGCAAGAATACCTATACAAGGTAAGGTTTCCAGCGTGTTGGTAGTGTTGCACCACTACTGTTTGTGGAGAGCTCTTGCGACCGTACTTAATGTCACTACTTAAAATACTGGAGTCTCTGTAGCGACCTGGCGGCATACGAGTCACGTGAGTCAGGTAGCATCTTAAAGGTGTTGGCGCAGTCCGTGTGCCTCCCCTTGAGCGTATTGCTGCGTGTGCTTGTGCCACGTTCCAGCCGCTGTATAAGCACATTGCTGCGTAGTTGTTGTTACATAAGAGAACAAAGCAGCATAGAGTTTCAGTTCAAGTGCCGCTCGATACAACATCTCTCATTACCAGCGTTCACTTCTGCAACGCACTCGAAGTGCCTGTTAGCACTGATGTGTTTGATATTTCAGTCATATAATCAATGAAAAGGGCTTATGTCCTTTTATGAGTATTTTTTGTTGTGTTTGTATACTGTATGTGTGTGTGTGTGTGTGTGTGTGTGTGTGTGTGTGTGTGTGTGTGTGTGTGTGTGTGTGTGTGTGTGTGTGTGTGCTGGCCAATTTCTTTATCATTTTGCTTTGCGTTTTTTTTCTATCCTTTGTTTCAGTTGGCAATGAAATGGTGCTTGAATTTCATTACCTTCCTATTTTTTCCTTATATTTTTTATAAGAAAGTTTTACTAATCCACTTTAAAGACATTGGCACCATGATAGAAATTGGCGTGTGGTCTCCCTTCAGCATCCCTTGTCTCCCGTGTATACCTGAGTCTGCCTGAGTCTCCAGGGGCGTGTGGCTTCTGCCGGGAGGGTATTTAGTTGGAGTTCAGCTGCAGTTCTTCCTTGGCGTTCATAGAGAGTTTAATTAAGGTCGCTTTAGGCACAGGATCACTTGCTCAGATATCAGGTGTCGGCAGGCAGTTTGCAGAGGCACCTGTGGTCATCTAACCTTCCCTGCCTCCATGCTTCCTCGCTCCTTGAATATCACGTTTCGCTCAGTTCCTTTTTTCCGAGTTTTCTTCTCCTACCTGTGATTAAATTCTCTCGTTCTTTATTCTCTTCATGTTCCTTCCTTTGTTTCACGCACTTTTGTTTTATCATACTTCTGCGTTTTCTTTCCCTTTTCTTCAGTTGTTCGTTGTCCCTTTCTGTATATATCTCTTTCCCGTCACTTTCGCTCTTTTCCTTCTCTTCTTTTCACTTCTCGTCTCCTTCGCTACATGGCTTTGCGCTGTTCTGTCTGCAGTGTTTCCTTTCTTTCATCCGCTGCTTTGCTTTGTACGTTGTCTTTTCTTCCATTACTTGTCTTTTTCTTGCTGCTCCTTTCCTCCGCCTTCACTCCTTTCTGCCCATGTCCTGTCCGTGCCTGCCTGCTCGTCCAGCCAACACAACGAACGTGCCAATTGAGGATGTTTGCAGTCACGCCTCTTTCCTCCCGCTCCTCTCTCTGCCATGCTTGGATGAGAGAGAGAGAGAGAGAGAGAGAGAGAGAGAGAGAGAGAGAGAGAGAGAGAGAGAGAGAGAGAGAGAGAGAGAGAGAGACGTGTCACTCTCCTTGCACCTCACTTCACTCCCTGACAAGCGTAAAGACTCGTAATTCAATAACGTTTTTTTCCCTTCATCGTTGCTTGGTTATTTTCACCGCCATGTCTTGTGTCTGTTCTTAAACCTTTACTGTCATTTCCTTCCTTTTTTATTTACATGATATTCTTCGACTTACTTCAGCTTCAGTATTTTCTAAACTCATTTATCTGCCACATCGTTTCCATCTTATTTATCCATTTTCAAGTTAGTTCTTTCCCCTCACAATTTCTCTACGTCCTCTTAACCTACTTCCTTCCCTCCATACCTTTCCCTCTCGTCTCCCAACTGTCACAGACTGACACCGGAAGAGATGGCCCGTTGGATTTAATACTGCTGGCCCCCTACACTCCTCGCTCTCGGCCTGGAATGGTCTCTTTTTTTCCGTTTCTAGCCAAGAATTGGGTTCCTAAACTTTCTACAACAGAGGATGGGTTTCTTCACTTCCCGTCCACCTCACAGGATCGATCCCCACTCCCTTTCCACAGGAGAGGATGGCGAGCAACTCTCTACACGCAAGATTGGAGGTTCTCTGTTTATTACCCATAACAGGATGATACTTAAATTTCTTAGGGGATAATGTCTACTATCTCCTGCAGTAATGGTGATCTGTACTTGCAGGCAGCAGGAAGCTTGTACTCTCTGTACGTTTTACAGTGAGGGTGGTTTCAACTCTCTCCGTCGAAAGCAGAGTATGGTCTGTATTCTTTGTCATATCTCCACATCAGTTATACAGCCGGATTTAATAATTCCTCTCATTTCTAATCCCACACATCAACCGCAGAATGTTACATGTGCTGCTTCAGGGAAATTCTGCAGCGTTTATTCATCCTCATGCGCTCTGGGACCCTGCTTGTAATTCAGTTCTGAGACAATGTATTGTGCGACTCACACCTCAGTGGACTAAGGTGCAGTGAGGGCATATTGTAAGGCCTGCTTCTGGCCACTGAGACCGCTTTGCTCGTCGACTGCTTCGGGCAAGTGTCCCCGCGGCTCCCCAGGCAACAGTATCCAGTGTGAGATAATTAAGATCAAGCGGAATTAGTGAAACAGGTGACGTAAAGGAGAGGCAGGACAGCGGAAGTGAGGCATGAATAAATCGGCGTCAAAATTTGTCCTGATGGAGCACATTTGGACATTTGGCACACCGGCGCACACAGACTATCCACGGAGGGAAAGTTTTCAGTGTCGGAATGTTGGAGAGTTCACATTCTTTTAGCTTCCGGATTATTACCTCCCAGCCATCACCTCATTTGGTTCGCTTTAAACTTCACAGTATTTTCTCCTGGTGGACGTCGCTATTGACGTGTTTTATCGCGTGCGTGCTTTAGAGTCAGCTTCATTATGCCGCTTCGTAGCTTCCATGTCCGGCCTGAATATGGATTTATTAGTATTGCAAACGTAGTAGGCAGGTCAGTATACCAAGCGCGCTGGTGTGGGTGTTTGTGTGTGTGTATGTAAGGGGTACGACGGTATATGTGTTCTCTGTTTTGGTGACTCTGTGTCTATTTCTATTTTTGCTGTCCTTGTAGTGCAAGAGAGGTATGCGTCCTGTCAACACGCACGGAGCTCATGTTGCCGACCTGAAGCCTCTTCATAGTGAACTTCATTGAAAGTGTAAGCGTTTTGGTTTCACTCTAAGTGTTATCACTGTTTTGTGGCAAACGTTTGTCCTGTCATCTATGTAGTCACGTGATGGTTTTGAACAATGCCCTTACAATTCGTCTTATTTGGATCGTGGTAAGTGTTTTCTCTATCAATCTTGCTCTTTTCTGACTATTTTAAATCAATGCTTCACTTTCCTTTTTCTCCACAAGATATAATTGTTCAAACTGGATAATTTGCTTTTCTTTCCTGCTAGATCGCCACACGTGGGCAGAGGCAGCGCACCGGCAGCATATCCACCATCACCAAACATGGCAGCAAATGGAATGACAATGGCAACCGTATGTATGTATATATTAACTCACATAAATGCACGTGTGTATTTGTAAGCTGTAACATGTCCAGATCTATAGCCATGTATGTACCTCAGACGAGTGCTTTCATTATCTCATCAGTACATCTCACTTCATCAGCTGTTTATAGTTTAATTGATTGAATTTTGTATATATTTTTTATTCTTTTTATTCTTTTCATTTTTATTTTATTTTTATGGTTTTGGTAATCATTCCAGCCCTAGAGTGTTGTCGTTGGAGTTGAAGGGATAAGAGTATGTCTCTCAAAACACCTATTACCTGTAAGCCTCTAGTTTCCTGGTAAGCGTGCCTTAACGTGCCTTGCGTGTTTTGGCACTCTTCTGATAACGTTGAGACAGGGAAAGTTGTCTCGGGAGGGGAATGGTTTTGAAAGTTATTGAACTCTTCTGAAAAAAAATAAATAAATAAAAATCATGCGAAACTTGTCATAGTGGCGAATTATATTATTTTATTTATTTATTTTTTTTTATTTCAGAAGAATAAGAAAAAAAGTATTGCAAAAATAAAGAGGAAAATCAAGTGCCCAGTTAACCACACGCTCCCACATGCACCCACCTAAATGGACACACACCCACCCAGAACCGGATATTGCTCTCCTTCAAGGTCCTTGTAAAGCATGCATAAAACATGTTATTGTGTTTCTGCCGCTGATGTAAGGGCAGGGGAGGAAGCGAGAGACGGAGGAAGGAAAGGGAGGAGAGGAGGGAGAAAAGGCGTGACATGAGCAGCCTTGCCTTAAGCCTAAGTGACGGATTGGCGGAAGGTGAAGGGAACCTGGTGGCTCGTGGAGGAGAGAGGAGAGGGAAAGGGAGGCACGGGGAGGGTAAGAGAGAGTGAAAGGCAGGAGGAAGGTATGGAAAGATAGTGAAAAAAAGAGATCACCGAAGGAAATTAAGAAATGAAAAAAAAAAATGAAGGAAAAAAGTCGTTCACGCAGCAAGTGTGGAATGTTGCCTGAGCAGGTATGATAAAAATGGCTGCGAATGTTTCTACAAAAAAAGAAAAAAAAAAAAAAGGCAACATTAGTATTTATTTTTGCAACATACAAATACAAATAGATTGCAATCCAGCTCAGTTTCGATATAATGTTTTCGCTCAGACAACGTTTTATACACAGAGCGTGGACTTTGCTTTTCTTCAACGCTCATTTTATAGTTAAGGTGAAAAGAACCACCGAAACCCTGCCCGAAACAATATTTACTGCAGGCGAGTATAGTGAGAGGTGTGGTGAGTGTGGCTAACTTGCCAGGTAACGCCGCTTGGACGGGAGTTGTCAGACCAGCACACACAGTATAATTGTATTTCATCCTTCAGTCTTATTAAGGAAGACAAGTGATCTTCAGTATGTGAAATTTCAAGACAGAAACAGAAAAATCGGCATGAATGGTGATGCTGGTGGCGGTGCGTGGCATTGCTGGGGCCCTCAATATTTTACCCAACATTCTGTCGTGTATCCCGGAATGGGACCTACAAAGCACAGCTGTCAGAACATCCCCTAGCATATTAAATGGGTGTCTGGAATCCTCACATACATCACTTTCGTACTCGTCCTTTTCACTGCCACATCCGTCACTGCTCGACCCAGTAATGCCACTACTTCCTCCCCAGCCCTGTCACCACCACCGCCTGAAATAAAATATACTGGGTTCAATAAAAGTGAAAAGACAACTAAAGAAAACAATATCGAATCATAAAATTCATGCAGATATCCACAGCACATCCCTGCTCCCGCACCCACACACTACCACACCCTCTTTCTGTAACATTTTAGAGCACAGTATGAGCCTCCATAAATCAGCAGCTACTTCGCTGTCATATGTGTTTTATCAGCACAAACCCCGGAAAGTCGCCAGGCCAGCCCGCAGCACAGCCTCGGGGCAATAAATGGTTTCCCTGCGCCCTGTGACATGTTTGTGGAGCTTCGCGGTGAGTTTATTTTTGAAGCTTGCCGAACCGTCTGCCTTGACATAAGTGCTGCGCGCCGGCAATCCCCATGTCCGCCCACTGGAAAACTTTGTGTCTTCTCGCTCCCGTTTTGTTTTGTTTCCTAAAGGTTACTCGTTTCTGATGGCTGAAGTGGAAAAGCGAACTAGGGAATGCTTAAAACGAGTGCTTGACATAGAGGAAACTTTTGCATTTATAGTGTTATTACTTCTTCCGTGCGTGTTATCTCTTGCGAATTTGTGCGAAAACTGTACAAAGAGGAAAGAATGAATAAAGTAATGCAATATTAACATGAGCTCATAATCTTTCTGTCACTGCGTTTTTAGTCGAGATAACGTTCTGGGAAGACTCTCTCTCTCTCTCTCTCTCTCTCTCTCTCTCTCTCTCTCTCTCTCTCTCTCTCTCTCTCTCTCTGCTGTATATCTCTTTTGGACTGTGTGTGTGTGTGTGTGTGGGAGAGAGAGAGAGAGAGAGAGAGAGAGAGAGAGAGAGAGAGAGAGAGAGAGAGAGAGAGAGAGAGAGAGAGAGAGAGAGAGAGAGAGAGAGAGATGGCGGGGAGCAGACGGGGAAGTTTGCGTTCATTTCCTGTGTGTAGGAGAGAGACAGGGGTCGGGTTTCTTCTCTATCGAGGGGCCTCTTGCCATTCCTCCTCTTCCGGCCCAGGTCCAGGTATTTGTTTCCTTATCTCTGTTACTTCACCGTTGCTCGTGCTCACCCTAGTCGCTACACTCACCTTCCACCTTACGTATGTTCTTCCTTGCCCTTCTCTTTGTTCGTTTGCCTCCTGTTCACGTGTTCTTCCTTCTACGGTAGTTTAATAATTCGGCGCCATATGATTTTAGTTATTCCGGCGCCGCACAAAAAAAAAAAAAAGAAAAAAAAAATGGAATCACTTCATTTCGTCTCACATCTACTGTCACCACCACCACCACCACCACCACCATTATCACCACCATGTCCATCACCA
The DNA here is from genome assembly GCF_035594125.1 of Scylla paramamosain. Taxonomy (NCBI): domain Eukaryota; kingdom Metazoa; phylum Arthropoda; class Malacostraca; order Decapoda; family Portunidae; genus Scylla; species Scylla paramamosain. The sequence continues at coordinate 4,115,681 of NC_087177.1, forward strand.
TACGAAATCTCCATCAGCATATTCGTTACCATTCCGCATCCGACAGTGAACAGGTGGAGGGAGGAACGGCGGCAGGTGAGGTGTACTGAGAGCCGAGGCAGGTAGATAATTATTAGAAAGAAACAAAGAATCTTTGTTTTTTTCTTTCTGTTGGGTTTAATATTAATCACAGACCGTAGCGTAACTAAGATTATCAACATTGTCATTACCATCAATAGACCCACTCTCGAAATGAAATTGGACACGGAGAGAGAGAGAGAGAGAGAGAGAGAGAGAGAGAGAGAGAGAGAGAGAGAGAGAGAGAGAGAGAAAGAGAGAGAGAGAAGGTGTTTCTTTATACAATCCCGCAGTTTTCCCCCTACAAGCCTCACTCACTCCCCGGCACATGTTCACTCTCACCCCTCCTCCCCATCCTCCTTCCCCCCCATCCTTCCCCTCATAATAACGTTTTTCATTTAACTTTTACCATTAGCTGCCACTCAGACTGTGATTGCGTTAAGCCGCGGCCAGACCATCAGAACACGCAGGGCCCACCATTAATGTTTGGCGGTGAAATTGTTCGTGATGGTGCGGGTGTTCTGCTGTCTGTCACTACTGCCGCCGCCTGTGTGCGTGTGTGTATGTACGTATGTTCTGAGTAAAGATCTCACGGTTTTTTTTCAGTTATTTTTTCCCCCTATTGCGTGATGGTACGTGCGTTAAATCCCTTTGTCTTTCCGTCTTTTTAATCTTTTGTTTCAAATGGTAATGAAATGGTGCTTGCCTTTCACAACTTGGCGCTATTTTTTCTTTTAATATTTGTTTTCGTTTTTGTTTCCTTTTTTTGCCTGTATGGTGTGCTGCTTGCCTGGCCGTCGGTAAAGGCTCGTGTTCCTGGTCAGTTTTGGTGGGGCGTGGTGTATCTTGCTCCTCTGTACTTGGTGATGTGTGGTAACGTGGAGTTGCGGTGTAGAGTGGATTGAAGAAAGATTTTAAGTCTCTTCCAGACGATGCTTGCCTGGGCGTCGGTAGAGGCTCGTGTTCCTAGTCAGTTTTGGTGGTGCGTGGTGTGTCTTGCCCTTCTGCTATTGGTGACGTGCGGTAAAGTGATGTTGTGGTGGAGGATGGATTGAAGAAAGATTTGATTTCTTCCCGGACGATGGAACAATGCCATCGGATACAAGCAATCAGTTTGGCTGCTGGTGGAACTGCTGCTTATATCTTGGAGTTTTTTGTGCTGTTTCACTAGGCACTGTTCGGCAGCGTGACGTCTCTGCCAGACACACAGGAATACTTAAGGTGCCTAGAAAGTCTTGGTTGCCAGTGACTTGGGTATTGCTGTATGTAGTGGAACAATATGTTTATTCCTCTTTATTTATTTATAGATGTATATATATGTATTTTTTTCCTTTATAGAAGCGGGGGTTTGACGAAGTAAAAAAAAAAAAAATGAAAAAAAGTGCCCACAGAAGGTTCCAGTTTCCAGAGAGTGTAGTCAAAAGGATTATCCAAAATTTCATGGGCAGGGATCGTTCTTCTAGACAGGAGGCCCTTCCATGCACTGCCCTCGCTGCTCTACTGGCCCTCATTGGCCTCGTGCTTGGTTATAAATGGCTTCATTTTCGCTACGTAACTGTGGAATATAATTGGGTCTCATGTAGTTGATGAAATTGTGTCTATGCCCACCTCGCAATTTTTTAGGTAATGCCGTGATATGATTTCCCATTTTTCTTTACATAATTAGCCAGTCTTAGGTAATTTTTTGCCTGCATACGTAGCCCTTTACCCGAAGTGTTCCTCATGGGGCTCTGAACTGCTCTGATGAGACTCCTTTCAGTTGT
>NC_087177.1:4120000-4155000 GCF_035594125.1 Scylla paramamosain
TCATCCATTCCATCTGCACCATCAATAATTAGTCCTTCATCCTCGTCGGAGAAGCTCATCCTGCATTGACTACAGCGTGTTGTCAATCAGTACGAGGTGAATGTTGCCTCGCGCACTTCACGCGTCTGTAAAGTAGAAAACACATGGAGTGTGGACGGTTGTTAGTTCGATCGGCTGCAAGTGTGCTGCTTAAGATTCCCTGTCAACAAGGCGGCGTTCCTTTCATCATCATTGGTTTTATAAGTTTTTGGTATTAGTTGGAGATCTTTAATATCATAGAAGGTCTTTCAGTATTACAAAGAAAACTGGAAAATATGGCTCATTATAAGCATAAAACAGTCACATCTACTATTTTGAGGGTGCTTTTATTTTTTTTTTTGGGGGGGGGTGGGTGGGTGGGGGGGGGCGCTGGGTGCCGGCAGGGTTGTCATCAAGAAACCAAACGTACACACTCTTCCTACATTCGCCTGTCGGTAAACAAGATTATTAATGACACGTCGTCCTCGGAAATCCAGGTGGAATTACATCAGCAGACAGATTTTTTTTTTTTCATAAATTATGTTCCCAGTCTAATAATTTGGAATGAGAGGCGATAGCCATCTCTTAGAGCCGCATGGGAATCACTGTACAAATAAAGTGGTGGTGGCAGTGGTGGAGCACGGGGTGGAGCGTGGTGATGCGGCGCCAATTGGAGGAGGGGCGGGATGGTAGTGCTGGTCGTCGTTTGTGTAGGTGGTGATGGTGGTGGTGGTGGTAGTGGTGGTAACGTCGGCCAACCCCAGCACGTGCGGGTCGTTTGTTAACCGGATAAGGAGCCCCGTCTGCTTCCTCCCACGTAAATACTGTTAACTCGCAATGCTGTATACATGCCAGGCCGCGGAGTGCGTAGTTGTACTTTACCTGGTTACAACTTGAGGCCCTGGAGGCGGAGGGACGCGAGATGAAAATGTTAAATACGAAAAATAACAAGAAACAGTAAAACAAATGGTGTTATTCCAGATCGTCCTTTCTCTGACGAAGGCGGCATGCCAGCATCACAGCGGCGGCTCTGTTTCACGTATCCGGCCTGTGTGGGCTGAGTCTCCCGCCGCTGTGTTGTTAAAAAGTTAAGCCCAAGACTCGCTTCTGAAGACTCGCTTCCACCGCAGCTCAAATTTCACTAACTAGGTTGTGATTAGTGTTGTACTGCGCCGTGTGTTCTTCAAAAGTTAGCCGAGACGCAATACGGAAAGTTTATCAAGTGTCTGGCGGCAAGTTATCTCAGAGGACTTCAGTAGGCGGAGGGCGGGGAATATGTACCCAAGTCTGTGCTCATTACCTGGTGTTCTTTGTTTCCTTTCGCTCGCACAAGTTGTCCGGGAGACGAAAACCGCGCTGCCATCCTAATAACACAATAATTTTCTGTCCTCTTTCCTCTCTTCCTTTTAAGGATGAGAGTAAAAAAGAAACAAACAGCCGAGTCTGGTGAAAACGAGAACAATGGCGGCCAGGAAAAGGCTTCATTCAAACGAAGGAGAAACACGTGAGGTTTTCCCCCGTGTGACGCAACCCCGCGGGCGTTGCTCCACGTAATTTTAGCGTACCGGTGTTGCCGATCCTCAGGAGGAACAGCGTCTCCGCGGCACTATTGCGACAACGAAGCGAGTGTTCGAGGTGTGAAATTGGGAGAGAAAGAGGAAACTGGATTTTTCCTCGAAGAAAACAAATTCTGACGTGGTTATAGCCGGCTATTACTTCTTGAAAGATAAAAAAAAAAATGTTGTTTTAGGACCTTGAACCTAAACATGACCAGAAGACAAGCCATTATAATTAGAGGATAATACCAGTATAGCAGACCATTACATTGTGAAGGATGCAGGTGAGAATTTTAAACACGCACACTGAATGAGGGTCAGAAATAGAGTTTACTTTGAACACGGGGAAGGAATTTTTGAGGAAGCAACTTCTTATTAGACACACACACACACACACACACACACACACACACACACACACACACACACACTATATATATATATATATATATATATATATATATATATATATATATATATATATATATATATATATATATATATATATATATATATATATATATATATATATATATATATATATATATATATATATATATATATATATATATATATATATATGTTACAAGTGTTTTTATGTGAAGATGGAGCATTATATTAATTAAAAATGAAGAAAGCTTTATGAAATATAATAATGACAGTGACTACTACTACTACTACTACTATTACTACTACTACTACTACTACTACTACTACTACTACTACTACTACTACTACTACTACTACTACTACTACTACTGCTACTAATACCACTAAAGCTCTCTCGGAACTGCAGTCTTACAACAAAGGAGAAAGAAGGGGAGAGGAGTCGTATGGAAGGAAGAGGCTGGAAGGATCAGAATGCGAGGTAATCGGGGAGAAGATATAGAGAAAAGGGCAGAGAAAGAGAGCAGTGGTAGGCTTAGAGGGGGCGGGGCAGGCTATGATATGGGACATTAGGTGGGTGAAGAAGCGAGGCGTGGCAGTTACCGAGGCAAAACAACTGCTGAATGGCATACCAGAGTGGAACAAGTTTATGGGCCGAACATGACATCTGGCGGCCATCTTGTCTTCATTCTTTATTACCCCTTTTTGTGTTTTATTATTATTACTTTTTTTTCTTTAGATGCCTGTAGCTATACATTAAGGGACTTTGTTGCAGTGTGGTCAAGTGTAGTGCTGTGTGGAGTTTGTACGAGATTTGATTAAAGATTGTGTGATTTTATTTATTTATATTTTTGTATCGCGCGACATACGTCTCTCTCTCTCTCTCTCTCTCTCTCTCTCTCTCTCTCTCTCTCTCTCTCTCTCTCTCTCTCTCTCTCTCTCTCTCTCTCTCTCGCTCGCTCGCTCTCGTCGTCTTCGTATCGTCGTAATAATATTTCCCCATTCAGGAGACCGAGATGGGTCCCATTCAAGAAGGGGAAAAACAAAGACTGGGTTCTGGCGACTGGTATAACAGGGACCACGCCACACAGAGACGTGACCCACTGCCATTCACAGCGTTAAACCCCAGCGCAGCAAGCCCTCACGCAGACTTGCACAATGTCGCCTCACACCTTAACAAGTCAGAGGCGCGTAGTTAATCGTGTGGCTTTCACTTCTCAAAACCAAGATCATACGTTTCCTTCCACTTCATCCTTTCATTCATCCTCCTCATGGTGTCTGTCCTTCCTATCTTACATTCTGTCCATAATTCTTCGTCACATTTGAGTTCCTTGCCGACTCCGTTAACGTTCATTTCCTGTGCCACACATGCCCTCCTCGTTGTTGCCTTAAGCGGGGAAGCGTCGTGTTTGGAATGTTTAATCAAGAATGCATTGCACGAACAGGATATCAACTACAGGTTAGGAGTACGAGGAGGTGTGGCGGTTATCCTTCCCGAGAAGAAAATGAATGTAAATAAAGTTCCAGCAAGAAGGAAAAGTGGCTATTACTAGACAAAGACGGAAAGAGGTCGGCAAGATGGAGTGTGAGCACAGTGGCACAATTTTCGAGGACAATAGAAAGGAATTCATCAAGATCTTATGTAAATTTTTCATTTTGTGAGTATTTAACTTTATTGCATTTGGGAACAAAGCAGCAATGCGCGCTAACTTCGCAGACTTGGAGGCATCAGAGCATTAGTTATTCAGTCTCTCAACACTCAGCCTTTTGGTGGACAGAAAGCTCCAGTGGCAAACTCGACTCCTGAGAACAAGAATACATTATGTGGAAAAATCAAGTGGAAATTTTTGCCGTTATACACACCTTGGGCTGGGGGAAAAAAAAAGCAAGACAAACCACAAGTCACCACGCAAATGCAACTTGTCATTAACTTTATTTCTGGATTTCTGTCGTCTTTTTTAAATATTGAGCACTAAATGTCGACTCACTGGAGATTGCATTAGGAGGAAATCACTGGGCACGCCTCCTCAACACACGTAGTCAACACAAAATAAATCATCCCTTCCTATGAATTCCGATACTCTAACACTGTATTTCGGCCCATCAACCTTAAGTACTATATTTGACGCTTGCAAGGAAATGGAAAGCAGCGATATGGGAGCTGTTTTCCTGTGTACCTTAATAACCGAGTTAACCTTGTTTAAGAGGGGGGTTTCACAGCACGTACCTTCCTGAATTGGTGCTTTTTATAATCCTTTACCTTTATTTGTTGGTTGAGACAGTTAATGTTTTTTTTTTTCTTCTGAATTTTTTATTTGATTTTTTTTTTGCCTTTGGTCTGCTTCCTGTGTGTATGAAGGAAAGAAACTATGAAGGTTGATAATCTGAAATAAAACTGTGGCGTTACAGTGTTCACATTTGATTTCTTTTCCGTGGCTTGTGTCTCTGTTCCTTATTCAAAACAAGCCCTATTTTCTTCACACTGAGTTTCCTTCCTGGGCACGATACTCTCTCTCTCTTTGCCTCTTCCTCCTCCTTTCCTTCCCGTCCTGTCTCCGCCATGCCCTTCTCGTCGCCGTCCACCTCCTTCGTCTTTAATTTTGCAAGGTAAACTTTAACCAAGTTGTTTTTATTTAGACATTACTGAGAAATATGAGTCCAAGTTTAGCTGGACCATTAAGTCTTGCCTCAGTCTTTCGGGAAGGGAGGGAGGAAGGGGGGGGGAGTCGCACATAATGGGAGTGAGTTAGGCTCCGCTCGCTCCGGCTCTGAACCCCTACGAGCGCTGCAAAAAAGGTATAGGTGCACGGTAGTTATTCTTGTACTTTACTATTATTGCTTTTCACTGCTGTAGGCGCGAATGCTGCTAAAACATGTACTCCTCTCCGTTTTCTGCTGTCATACTTATTATTCTTCTCTACATGAACTGCTTGCTGACTTCTTCGGTCATAATCTAATCGATCTTTACTATTTGATGCAGGTGTACTTTATTGTCAGTGCATAAGTTCGGGATTAACTGTAATGAGGATCGTTGTCATGGCGAGAGAGAGAAAGAGGGAGAGAGTGTGTGTGTGTGTGTGTGTGTGTGTGTGTGTGTGTTCAATATACAACTGTGGTAGTTCGGTGAGGGAAATTCGTGGGCATCAGTTTCTCTTTCAGGGTTGTACATTTCTCAGGAAGCTTTGTATAGCGTGCGCCGCGTTACTTCAGGCGTGGCGAGCCCCCCCGTGTACTTAGCAGGATAGATGAGAAGATAAGGACAAGCTTCCTGCAAAAGAGACGGAAGTGAACATCGGGAAGTACGAAAAAAGTGAGAATGTGAAAATAAAGAGAAAAATAAGAGGAAGGTGTGATGAAGTATATGACAAGGATGTTACGAGTAATAATAGATTGCCAAGAGAAGGAGGAGGAGGAGGAGGATAAATGCGGTATGTAGATAAGAGGAACCGCAATAGTGAGGAGCAAGAACACATGGCAGTGAATGCGAGAAAAGCAGCAACACCAAAGATAAACGAGGCGGCGGCAGAATGAATAAAACAAGGAGTGAGAGCAACAGTAATGATGAATGAGGCAACACGAGCAACAGCGCACGGGTTTAAAAGAGTTTTAACAAACACCGCGAGCTGAAGTTTACACACACACACACACACACACACACGCACATCTCCACAAACTCATGCCACACAAAGAGAAACCGTAACTTGAGTAGGCTGCTGCAAATTTACGTATACTCTGTCTGGGTGTAAACACGTTGCCTTCATCAACACTACAGCAACATACACCTGTAGCCGCCTCGTGTTATATCGTAAAAGGGAATCCAGTAATAATCCGAGCGAAGGTCTACCACACAGTAATACGCCCAGACTCGGTGTAAACAAATATATATCAGTACTGTAAGATACAAACTCTTGTTGAGGGGATATTTTAGAAACTCGCAAAATTAAGCAACGTAATAATTCTAGAAGAGGCGATTTGTACCTTTTAAAAAACAAAGTAATTTCAACAAGTAGTAATACATGTAAAACACTTACTGAACACATATGGACGCCAAAACTAATACAACATGCAGAGTAGCTACAAACACGCTTAGAAACAGTATTATCAAATTTCGTAATGCAGGAGAGAGAGAGAGAGAGAGAGAGAGAGAGAGAGAGAGAGAGAGAGAGAGAGAGAGAGAGAGAGAGAGAGAGAGACGTACTGCTTTAGGGAAGGGCCACGAGCCTCTATGGAAACACCGTTGCTAAGAGAACATAATAACTGACAGGAATTTAGTCTACGAGAAATTCAGTCCGAACTCTGCACTCACTCCCACGCTTCCCTTCACCTTTCCTCCCCCGCTGCTAATTTTTTCGAGTGTGGGGTAAGGGGGGAGGGAAAAGAGAGGGGCGTTCTTTCCCCTTTTACGCTTCTGTAGTTATCCCCGCCTCCTAAGGGCTATTACAGAGCAAAATATAAGCCGGTTTCTTTTCCTCGAGGAGTTAGGGAGGAATTACTGAAGCCATTAGCATAGTGTAGTGTTCGGGGAGTAAGAAAGTTAATGTTTATAGAGGCGAGGTAAAGAAAAAAATATAAGAGGTGAAAAAAGAAAGAGGAAAGAAAAAAACGGGTCTTGGTGTTGCCCTGTCATCGGTTCTGTGTTAGTGGTGTTTTTTTAATGTTTTTTTTATTTTTATTTTTTTATGGTGTTTTTGTTAGCGAGGGTGGCGTCTCTACTGCTTAAAAAATAGTAATGTACGGTTAGATTTTTAAAAGTTTTATTTTATGTAGTGTTGTGTCGCGTTGTGTGTGTGTGTGTGTGTGTGTGTGTGTGTGTGTGTGTGTGTGTGTGTGTGTTTGTTTTATGTAGTGTTGTGTCGCGTTGTGTGTGTGTGTGTGTGTGTGTGTGTGTGTGTGTGTGGGTGTGTGTGGTGGGTGGGTGGGTGTCGGAATGTCTGGACTGTCTCCTTGTCTGTGTCTGTCTTTCCTTCTGTCTGACAGTCTGTTCTTTCCTTTTTTCTTTTCTTTCTTTTTTCTTCTGTTGTGTTCTGTTCTGTTCTGTTTTCTTCTCTTCTCTTCTCTTCTCTTCTCTTCTCTTCTCTTCTCTTCTCTTCACTTCTCTTCTCTTCTCTTCTCTTCTCTTCTCTTCTCTTCTCTTCTCTTCTCTTCTCTTCTCTTCTCTTCTCTCTCTCTCTCTCTCTCTCTCTCTCTCTCTCTCTCTCTCTCTCTCTCTCTCTCTCTCTCTCTCTCTCTCTCTCTCTCTCTCTCTCTCTCTCTCTCCCTTAATTGGGGAGTAAAATCACTTCCCCTCAACCATGATAAACAGCTTAAACTTTCGCGGTAAAAACAGAGCGGCAAGTTTAGGCAGCAGCGGCAGGCGGACGCAGTTACAACGTGGCTCTCGTGGCCTCGTCTTGAAACAATGGAGCGCTGGGGCTGGGCTTGTGTGTGCTGATGGAAGGGTTGAGTCTCGCTGAAATGGCTTCGTGTTAGCTGAAACAGTCTCACCGCTGTGGCTCTTAAAATTATTCATATTCATTTTTATTATGATTAGAAGACATAGTTTTGGTTTTATTTTTCTTACTCCCAGTCTTTCTCGCTTCGTTTTTATTTTCATGTATACTGGAAGTGCGTGTGTCTGTCTATTTCTTTGCCTTTCTTTGGGGATGTGAATTGATATTTATAGATTTGGTGGAAACTCCTTTTCTTGAGCCGCTTCTTGAAATGGGTTTTGTCTTGCTTGATGAAAAGGGGTTTTCTTCCCTTCTTCCTTGGCCTCACCTCGGCGGGGACTCGAGGACAGACACGCCCTTTGTACACAAAACTTTTCTCGAAACAACTTGGAACAAATATTTTTTTCCAGTTGTTTATAATCAAACTTTCCCTTGTCCTGAAAACGTCTTACTTTTTTTTTATGTGATTATAACTTGGTCTTACGTAGTTTTGCTCTGATTCGAGCAGTTTGGGTTCATTGCCGAGGACAAAAAAATTTCCTCACACCACTTCTACATCTCGCACACATATCACAGTTGTGTATTTCCCCAACAGTGGCTGCTTGACACGCCCTTCTTGCCATCATCCTCGTTGCCGTTCTCCTTTTCCTCTTGCTACTCCTCCTCTTCCTCTTTCCCTTCCCTTTCCTCTTCCTTTTCCTCTTCCTCTTCCTCTTCCTTCTGCTTCTCCGCTGGTAGTTTATCGATGCCCGTGGAGTCAGGAGGAGGAAGAGGACGGTCCAGTGCTTCCCTTCACCAAAACTTTGTCTACATTATTCCCCAGAAATTCTTCTTGGTATGATGAATGACGAAGTGAAGATAGGAGGGGAGGGGAGCCGGAAGCACGGATACTGAAGGAAGGATGCTGAGCTAACAGAGAGAGAGAGAGAGAGAGAGAGAGAGAGAGAGAGAGAGAGAGAGAGAGAGAGAGAGAGAGAGAGAGAGAGATTTCTATAGACTGGCAGGAATGATAAAAAATTAAAAGGAAGATAAGAAATTACTAGACTTTTTATGAAACAGAAGGAAGTGAAGTGGGATAATGTATGCGGTGAAGTGGAAGCAGAGATGGATTGATGGATGGATGGATGGATGGATGTATGGATGGTGTGTATATGTGTGTGTGTGTGTAAGAAACAGGAGGATGGATGCTTGTGAGGAATCTGAATGACCAAAGAGGAAGGGAAAAGAAAAAGCGGAAGGACCCGGAACCTCACCCCAGTTCGTCTCCCCAAGCGCCGCGCAGGAGGCTTAACATAGCGCCGGCACAACAGAGGCACGGTTTAGCTGTCCCCTTTTGGGTCCTGTCTCTTGTCTATCCAATTTATCTTCCATCTATTTCCTAGTCTTTCCTACCGATTCTTACCTAATCCTTTTCGTTGAACCTCACACTACTCTCTCTCTCTCTCTCTCTCTCTCTCTCTCTCTCTCTCTCTCTCTCTCTCTCTCTCTCTCTCTCTCTCTCTCTCTCTCTCTCTATCTATCTATCTATCTATCTATCTCGTTGTTGTTATTGTTATTGTTGTTCTAGTTGTTGTTGTTCTCTCCTACGAAGGGAAAGAATCTGAGCTATGATGAAAGCGAAATTTTCTCTCTCTCTCTCTCTCTCTCTCTCTCTCTCTCTCTCTCTCTCTCTCTCTCTCTCTCTCTCTCTCTCTCTCTCTCTCTCTCTCTCTCTCCGCCACGTCGTCATCATAACTTAGTCTGTCTCCCCTCCCCTCCTCCCCCGCCCTCCTCTCTTCTCCCTCGCATAACGTATGTGGTTCACATAACCAATATCTCTTTTCTGATGTCCTTCAAGACAAACTGCCTTGTGTGATCCGTCCCTGGCATTCGTGGCTGTTCAGCTGGAAACTGTATATGTTTTGTTGTATTTTCTCATCAGCTTCGTATTTGATATTTCCAAATAACTTTTAATATTTCACCAGTGACATGATTATGCTTGTCTCTTTATCTGTGTCACGTTTCCTACTTACGTAAACTCTGACTTCCCAGCACCAGTTTTTCTTCTTGTTTCAATGCGGCGCGAAGACACTAAAAGTCAGCCCTGCTTTCCCTCATGGACGTGCCTTTGCCTCCCTCTGCGACGTGCTCATGTAGTTCTTACGTGCTTCTTGCAGACTCTCCAGGCTACAGCAGCGTACTGTTTTGCTTTAAGTTATATTAATATAGTCTGGCGTAGCGTGTTCAGTGTCACACTTTTTTGCTCATTGCACCACAACTCTGAGTCGTCTGCACCTTTTCTGTCAATGGTTTCTTCATTTTATTCTCATTTCACTCAATATTAATGCGTGTCGCAATATAGAAGAGTGCTCCCGGAGGATTCTTGCTGCTACGGTTGTAGAAAACTTTCAGGAAAATAAGAAATATGTGTGTGTGTGTGTGTGTGTGTGTGTGTGTGTGTGTGTGTGTGTGTGTGTGTGTGTGTGTGTGTGTGTGTGTAAGTGTGTGTGTGAGTGTGTGTGTGTGTGTGTGTGTGTGTGTGTGTGTGTGTGTGTAATTTACATGTTGTTCTCCTACGTACTCTCAGTTAACTAACATTTTTATATACTACAGTACATTGTCTATTTCCATCAACGTGTTCTTGATAACGAATTGTCTATTTCCATCATCGTACTCTCAATAATGAATCTGCAGCAGTTGTATCCTTAGAGGCATCCTTGCAGTTGACCTTTCCGTGACCTCTGTGACCCTCGTGTCTGTGTTTGTTTCCGTCTTTTTTCCTTTCCTGTCTCGATAACACCAGCCAGACCAGGCAGGGCTTTAGCGTCTTTTCTGGAGACAAGATCTTTTTCCAATCTATGTTTTAACCGTGCTGTGTTACGCGTGGTGTGTGTGTGTGTGTGTGTGTGTGAGCTTGGGTGCGTGCAGCAGCGTCTCGCCTCTTCGTGGAGGAGTGTGTCTGGCGGCAAAGAGAAGTCATTAGCACAGTTAGGGACACTATTGCTCCCTGATGAGTCCGGCTTATGCCATTACGAGTTGATTATTTCAGCCCGGATGTGTGTGTGTGTGTGTGTGTGTGTGTGTGTGTGTGTGTGTGTGTGTGTGTGTGTGTGTGTGTTCCTCTCTCTCTCTCTCTCTCTCTCTCTCTCTCTCTCTCTCTCTCTCTCTCTCTCTCTCTCTCTCTCTCTCTCTGGACGCTTATGTTTTGTTAGTTTGTTTAAATAGCTTGTGATTTTAAATGTTGTTGTTGTTGTTGTTGTTGATAATGATAATGATTATAGACCATGCAGTATGTTAGTGTGTGTATGTGTGTGTGTGTGTGTGTGTGTGTGTGTGTGTGTGTGTGTGTGTGTGTGTGTGTGTGTGTGTGTGTGTGTGTCTGTACATTGACAATTTTGAAGTATAGTTAGCCGGATATTCCTTTATAGTCCTCGTGTATTATGTCACTCCTGTAAGAGACGTGCGTGTTCAGTAATAAGACGCTTTGGACACCTTTAGGAAACAATTAGTCCTCAGAAATACTTAATGCACTGGATAGATAACTGCTACAGATACCACCGCAACCACCACCACCACCGCCACAGCCACAGCCACCACCACCACCAGTACCGCCACAGCCACCGCCACCACCACAGCCTCCACTACCACCACTGTCACCGCCACCACCACCACCACCAATACTACTACTACTACTACTACTACTACTACTACTACTACTACTACTACTACTGCTACTACTACTACTACTACTACTACTACTACTACTACTACTACTACTTCTTCTTCTTCTTCTTCTTCTTCTACAATTACTACTACTAACATTACTATATTAACTACTCTTTCTGATCTTACTCATGTTCGTAATATATTAATTGAAGCTTCGGACGATAGTAGGATTACAGATGTTGTTTTCTAACATAAGAACTAGATTCGCCGTGGGCACTAACACAACTTATCTTTATTCGTACCAAGACACGATGTGTAGACAACGAAAGTACTGTTACCCTCGCTTGAATCTGTGTTATAAGTGTTAAACAGTACTATTGTTTGCTTTCAAATATAATATATTTATAATATTATGATCGTGTGTGTGTGTCTGTGTGTGTGTGTGTGTGCATATATATATATATATATATATATATATATATATATATATATATATATATATATATATATATATATATATATATATATATATATATATATATATATATAACGTTGAAAAATTTTGGCGCCTTGAAAGAGAGTGAGGTAAGAGCAAAAGGTAAGAGGTAGTGGGAGAGGAGAGGCGACATGAGAGGAGGGGGAGAGGGAGTGATGAATGAGAAAGTGAAGTGTCGGCAGCTGGAGTGGGAGAGTAATTACCTTCTAGACGGACACAGCGAAAGGAGAGAGAGAGAGAGAGAGAGAGATGAGAGAGAGAGAGAGAGAGAGAGAGAGAGAGAGAGAGAGAGAGAGAGAAAGAGAGACACACACACACATACATCGAATTTTTTCCCCTTGATTGTTGGTCGGTCCCCGCCTTTCCTCCCCTCGTGGTCCGGGCGGCTGGCTGGTGCGGTGCCTAAGTAGCTCCCGCAGGCTACCTTTAATCTCCCACTTTTTGAGGGTCAAGAGGGACACCAAGAGCTCGCTAGGCTGTCACTCGCCTTCACCGCTGCCTCTCTGGGGGCGAAGGGGTACTGAAGCTGTTGCTTCTTGCTGGTAGTGGTGCTATTGGTGGTGGTGGTGGTGGTGGAGATGGTGGCGCAATGATTCCCGATAGCTATGATGGTGACGGTAGTGATGTCGTCCTGATGGAACGAACGTTTTTGAAGCTGAAATGTGTGTGTTTAGTATTTTCAGGTGTATGTTTAGTGTGTGAGATGCGCACGATGGCGGAAAAAGAGAAAAAAATTGCAGGGAGACTTTTCAGCGTCGATCATTACCTCCAATGGCACGTGACATTCAAAGGATGCACAGAAACGAGAGCCAGTTTGACCCACGCATGTTACGGTGAGTTTTTTTTTTTTATTATTCTTTTGATGATAATGGCGATCATGATGGTGATGATGGTGGTGGGAGGAGCACTTTTATTCTCGTGTTACTGCTCATTAATTAACTGATTGAGTGGTAAAATGTGTTGGACATGACGAATGGTGGACGTGAGGAAGCAGAGTGGAAGGAAGGAGCGAAGGAAGGATAAGGTTAAGAAGGACACGCGAGAAGAAAGGAAGACATTGAGAAATGAGAGAAGTTGTGGTCGTAATTAGCAGAAAGGCAGACTCTGTTTCTTCTCTTGTATTCCTGGAAGGGAGAGGAGAAGTAGTAGTAGGAGGAGGAAGGAGAAGAAGCTGAAGAAGAAATAAAAAAAGAGGAGGAGGAGGAGGAGGAGGAGATTAAAGAAGAAGAAGAAGAAGAAGAAGAAGAAAAAGAAGAGTGATCAGTGGGCGTAGAAGAAGAAAAGGAAGAAGAAAACAAAGACGAAGGAGAAAGAAGAGTTACATAGAGTTTACATAGACACCCAGGCCACAACAGACTTTGCGGGCCACACGAGGTGACCTGACCTAGGACTACTGAGGTGATAGTAGAAGAAAAGGACAGCAAAGCAGAAGGCTCTCTCCCCACCCTCCACTCCTTCCGGCATAAACCGTACAGGAAACAGGTCGAAAATAAATATCTTACGGGGTTAGAGAAAGAAAAACCCGAAGGAAATTTTATAAGAAAGAATGAAAATAGATGAAATTAGGTGCCCCGATTTCCTGTAAGCAAGGAAGTTAATCTCTAACAAACAAATGCTATTAGCCGCGGATTGGAGGCAAAATATTTCCAAACACGGTGTTTAAAAGCCTCTACGGTGTTGCAGTCTATCACATCTAGAGGAATCCCATTCCATAGATTAACTACACGGTGGAAAAGATTAATTTTTGATTCATGAGAGTTAAAGGATTTCCCAACAATTTTGCATCCGTTTCCTCGCGTGTAATTTGAAAAATCTCTCGTGAAATATTTACTGCAGTCCATGTTATCAATGCCTTTGATGATTTTAAACACCTGTATCAAGTCACTTCTTACTCTTCTTTGTATTAATGTGAATAGATTTAATTCTTTAAAACGCTCTTTGTATGATTTGTTTCTTAGGTTCGGTATCATTTTTGTTACTCTACGCTCAACTCGTTCTAATTCATCTGTCTTTTTGGTAATAAGGAAACCAATGCCATAACGCAAGAAGAAGAAGAAGAAGAAGAAGAAGAAGAAGAAGAAGAAGAAGAGAAGAGGCAGAGATTACGTGGGATTACAAAAAAATTACTAAATACAAACAGACTTTCTGGTCTTTGCGTGGATGATGATGATGATGATGATGATGATGATGATGATGATGATGATGATGATGATGATGAGATAAAGATGATGATGAGGGTGATGAGGAAGAGGCGGAGGAACTGGACGGCATCTCTCACTCGCTCTCTGCATCTTACTTAAATCTTTAGCCTGCAAGATAATATACACACTGCTAATTTTCCTCTGCCTTGTTTCCTCAAAGCTCACGTCTAGATTAAGCTCAGTCAAGAAGTCTTCGGAATCATGAAGGCTGGCGAGCACTCGGGCGATCTGTGGTGGCGGCGATGGAGGAAGTTTCGTGTTCTGGTGCCGGCGAGAAAAATAGATTAAAGGAAATAACTCGTAAGCGTTATGGCTCCGGGCGCCTCGCAGACACACACCACTTGGAGGAAGAGGAGGAGGAGGAGGAGGAGCCAGGAGCGTCTGGTTACTGCCGCGGTGGAGTTGGGCGACAGCAGACCAACTTTACTTCAGAATTGTCTTAGTTTGGTGTGGCAGCGAGTCAGAGGCTGAATATGGAGTAGCTACGTAGACATGACTGGCGGTGGGTGTTGTGGCGTCGCTGTGTGTGTGTGTGTGTGTGTGTTTGGTCGTCTCGCCATATGCCGTAGTGTGTCTTGTGTCGTGTTTTTGATGGCACTGTGTGGGATCTTGTTTCTCTTTATTGGTGTGGCTGTGTTCTCTTGCTTCTCTTTTTCTACCTACCTAGGCTTCCTCTGGTTCTCTTGGTACGGCTTAGTCTTCTATTTAAGTTCCCTTACATCCTGTCTCTTGTCTTCTAATCTTTCTCACTCTCCTCCTGGGGCGTGGCTTTGACATTCTTCATTCCGCCCCTGTTAGGCTCTTCCTCTCTAGTTGTGGTTCCAAGAAAAACAAACTTTGTACATAACTTTGAATAGTGAATTTTTTTTTTTTTTTTCGTGCGACAAAACGGTTCTCCAGTCCAAGCTAAGGCTGTAGACTGTAGGGCGTGGGCGGGACGTGGGGTGGATGTATTAGCAAGAGGGGCGTTAAAAGGATGTGGGGTGCTGTTGGAATGACATCAACATTGAGGTTTAGCGAAACGGCTACTATTTTTATTCCATTTTACACTAAGGCTGAATATCTTTCTTTCTGGTCTCTCTACGGTTGGTGTACAGCGAGCGTGGCAGGAGGAAAACAAAGGCTGGAGGATTTGGACTAAAACAGTTGCCATAAAAAAAAGAGAGAGAAAAAAAAACGAGAGATATCGGTACAAATTTCAGCTTGGTAAAATTTTCTTTAAATATCTTTACTTATTTGTTAATTCATTCATTCATTGAGGATAAGACGTAAGACATTATCAAAAAAAAAAGAGAAAAAGAAAACGATATGGATAAAATCAGTATCAGAATAAGTCTTCAAAGATCTCTCTCCCTGAATTCGTACTTTATTTTTTTTTGGGGGGTGGGGGAGAACCAGAGAGTTTGTGGGAATATAGTATGTGTGATGCATCTCTCGTGGCGGTGTGCGGTATGCAGATGACTCTCCAAACTCCCTGAGCCGTGAGTGTGAGAGGCACCTGTGTGGCTGGCAACCGCTGCCCCGTCAGTCTAGCGGAACGACAACCCGAGTCCGAGCCCCTTGATAAGATGGATCATTGTGTCGCTGTGGTAGTAACTAGTTGTTCAAGACAGCCGGCAACCTTGTAAAGAAACCTTGATTTATACTGAATTATTTGTAATGTTTTCATGTCAAATTTGGGAGGTAGTGTGTGTGTGTGTGTGTGTGTGTGTGTGTGTGTGTGTGTGTGTGTGTGTGTGTGTGTGTGTGTTTTAAATGTTTGCGCGTTTTAAGACAATAACAATGCGTATATGAGGTTGAAAAAATGTAAATACATGCAAGAAGAAAAGTAAAAAAAAAAAAAAATCATATATTATATGCTTTTTGGTGTTATTACAATGAATCAGTGCGGCGTGGCCATTCATGCACTCCCGCCCCTTCCTTAATGTGACCCGGACCCTGCGCTGCCCGAGGGGAATGGCTGTCCACCAAGCCGGGAGCAAAAAATCGCCCGTGTAGTCGGCGCTGAAACTGCCAAATGACATTAAATTGGAAAGAACATTACTGACGCTTAAAAAGTCCACAAATATGTTAGGGGAGCTCTTCGTTGCGATTACCGGCGTGGTTACCCCACCGCTTGTGTGCTAATGAATGCCCATTGTGTGGCGCCCCCGACCGCGCTCTGCTGAGGAACAAAAATGTAAGGAACCACTTCAGTACGCACACGCATGAATTCACCCACCCACCTACCCACCTACACACACACCCACCCACCCATCTACACACACACACACACACACACACACACACACACACTCACCTACACACACACACACTCTCACCTACACACACACACACACACACACACACACACACACACACACACACACACACACACACACACACACACACACACACAAGGAACGTTCACTATCGGAACGTTACGTAAGAAAAAGAAATAATTGATGCCACTGTGCCAAGTGACAATATTTTCTTTCGACCAGTTTAATTTATAATCATTAATGCTTAAATCAGTGAATCCAAATCTTCTTCCAGAGTGTTTAGTGTCTGTTGTCAGTTTTATTGACTTGATAATCAGCTATTATTATTTAATTACGAAGGTAGTACTCGCGCATAATAACTTTAAGTATGTTATTCCATTAGCGCTTCGTAACTTGCACCTGTTTCAGTTGGGGAAGGTGGGGCTTGGTCCTTTCCATGCCCCTCACATTGGTGTGTTAAACGTTCGAATTCCACTAGAACACAATTATAGAACCGCAAATATCAAAACCAGTTCTTGATTTCACATAAGAGATAACGTCACCTCTCGTGCGTAGCTTGTCTGGCCGTTCTGTCCATCGTCCTCTGAACCAGCCTGGGCTCAATTGAACCCCACGGTTTCGGACTGCGAGGTAAGCAATTACCTATTATGTTATACGTCAAGGGCTCTTAAAAATCACACAAACTTTGTATTGCCGTGCTTTGTTTGCGGTGAAAGGTAGATAAAAAAAGAAAAAGTGCAGCTGTAATTCCAGGACTAATGAAATAAAAGAGAGGGAACAAAAGTCGTCACAATACGCTCCTCGGATGTGGCCGCACTAGAGCCCCTGAGAGAGAAACAAGAGATTGGTGGGCTGCAATACAAGGCCACTGAGTGCTTTAGATCATAGAAAGCGGGCCAGGAGAACAAGTAAGAGGATATTTTGGTCCTTGTGAGTTACTCGATTGTTGCGACTTCTGCTTGTTACCGTGTGTGTGTGTGTGTGTGTGTGTGTGTGTGTGTGTGTGTGTGTGTGTGTTTTGGGAGGGAGTGAAACACAAAAAGCAATATTTTTTCCTTGCACAAATAGTAGCAGCAAAGGGCTAAATTCAAAGAGTGAAAAGAAAAGAGAAAGAAAAAATCTGTTGTTGCAACTCCAGCAAGATTGAAAGAGAAAGAAAAAAAAGACGATTCTGAAAGAAATCCAAGTCGCTGCAGAGAGGAAAATTATAAAATTGCTTGATAGTTTTCCAGCACAGGACATTGTGTTTTGCTGAGATGTAAAGTTGGTATTGCAGAATGTTGCACAGGTATGGGGAAATGAAACTTAATCAGTAAAACTAGATATCAAAGAAAGGTGATTTGACTACTGTATAGATATTCAGTATTTGATAATATTCTGATTGCTAATTACGATATCTGGTGGGTTAGAGCTTCAATTCTGTAGGTTTTATGAAGTGTGCCAGTGTCAATGTAGAATCACATTTTGGCAACGTAAGAACCCACTGGGCGGCTATCTTGAGCTTCACTTGTTGGAACGCCGAGCAGCACCACGTCTGTCGTTTGCTACCGTGTGTGTGTAAAGCTTTCATGTACTGGTTGCAACAAAGACAGTCCATTATTTCAGAAGCGGCTACTTGAGAGACAAAGAAAATATCGATTGGTATGATGTTCTTCAATTTGATGAACACGATGCTAATAGATTACTATGTAGGTTATCACGTTAATCGTCTTTGCTAAACCATTGTTTTAGTTTGATTCCATTTCGTTCTATTTCCAGGCCATTTATCTATCTTTTACGTACAATTGTTTTTGTGGCAGCACTGGAGAGAGATATTGGTAGACGGATTCGTGGCTTAATCGGTAGTCAAAGTTCAGAAATCAAGCAACACCTGATACTGTGCCCAGAGAGTTGGGTTACCAAATCCCATGTTTAGCGCAGGAGTTCTGGGGTTCTCGAAACTGACATTATTTATTTCCTTGACGTTGGATCCTCGCTAACTCTCAGCCCACCGAGGTAGCTGATTGGCTGGCGAAGGCTGGCACGCAGACAAGGACTAGCTGCAGGGTATGCTGGAAATTAGGAGATTGCAGGTACATACCGTAAAGTTTAAAACACAGGCCGTGTGTGTTGCGGTGAGTACACCTTCCTCAAGATTGCTTGGTAGGCTGCTCGGGTCTGTGGGTCCTCTGAGGGAGGGGTGGGTGGCTTTGTGGTCGCTTTGAGCCGCTGTTCCAGCCCTCTACATAATGAAGTAATTTAATCTTCTGTCTCCACAAAGTGACTCCCTAATCCGTGTCGAGGCGGAGGTCGTCGCGGTCGTGTTCTTGTTGTCGTTTGTTTTGAAAGTCGGAGCTGCTTCCTCTTCCTCGGTTTACTGGAAAGCCGTATTGTAAGGACGCGTGATTGTTCCTGACAAAGGGATTGTATCGTGCTGTGTTATGATGAGAACTAGACTAACTCCATTCCTCCTTAATCAGTAAAGGAAACTCACTTAATGCGCTCATGCGGCTAAAACGATACTCTCAGCTTCAAGGAGGTTGCTAATTCTTGCAAACTCCGGTGCGTCGTGGCGCTTGATGCCACGCAGCTCATTAAGGAAGTGTGACAGTGATGGCAAGGCTAATTTAACTATGAGGGGCATTCAGGTGACTCCTGTTGGCGAGGGTTTGGTGGGGTGTACAGCGTTGACAGTGCCTTGAGTAGGTGTTTTTTGTGTGTTTATTGCTGCCATGACTGGGTGCGCTATTTTGAGCTTCATTCTTAGAGCAAGGCTTAGAAAGTGTCTCAAAAGCACGTCTTCCGTTCCTGGCGGCAGCTTCATTATGAGTAACGAGGCCGCGCGTCATCACTGGCTGGACGCTGCTCTCTGAATTAAGGTGGATGTCCCCTAATTTTGTGTAGCCATCCCTGTTTTTAGTGCAGCTTTGCTCGTGTGTAGCGGTGGTGCTGGGGTGGTCTGATTCATGCGTTATGTTGGGACCCGCGGCTGATTTGATGTATTTGTTAGTTGTATTTGTTTTAATTTTGTTTATTTTTTTGCATAGCTTTATTCGTTTTGTTTCTTTATTTCCTTATGAATTTAATGGTTTATTTTTCTTCTTATTGCGTTTGGAGTAAACTGTCGTGATGATCAATAGCTGTGATATTAGGCGAAGAAAAATATGAAGTAATTAGAGTTTCGTAGCTATGAAGGCAGAGGGACAGGAACAGAAACACGTATTGGAAACCTACTTCGCAAAGACTAATGAGCACTAACAGATATTATGATGCATATGGAGATCAAAATGGTTCAACAAGGCAGCATTATTCAAGACTGAAACTAGGGCAAACAGTGACCTCGATTTGCCGATTGTCATAATTACTGGCTTCCTGCAGTCTGTCTGTCCTCATCCCGCCGTGCCGTCACTCTCTTTTCATCATGTCATTGCTGGAAAGTGACGCTGGTCCCGGGGATCCTCCTGAGTCGAATGTGCTATACTGAGAAGCGATGGCTGTTTTATGTTTTTTTTTTTTTTTCAGCTGTATCTTTGTGTGCGTATGACCTCATTTCCTATTGATGGGCGAATTAGTGGGATCTTGTGCCAAACTCCCAGAATGACCTAACTGACTTGTTGTGGCAGTATTTACCATGGTGTGTTGCGGTAATTCAACTGAACAAGCAAGACAGACACATGAAATTTTCTTCTTAGGCAAGTAACGAAAGGCTTGGAGTAAGGTATTGATATCGAGGCAAGCGTACGAAACAAGAAGAAAACTTAAATAAAAAAAAAAATAGTGAGCATCAACAGATATTACATACATATTTATCAAGGTGGAACGATGCAACAAGGGAGCGTTATTCAACACTGAAGCAGCAACAAACCAGATCTCGACTTATGGACTGTCACATTCGTCTACTAACTGCAGTCTGTCTTGCTCCCATCCTACCCTTCCCCACCTGCATTCTTTAAATCTTTCATCACGCCCTTCCTCACCTCAAGGGAAAAAACAAAAAAAAAGGAAAATAAAAGAAATCCTCCTAGTGTCCCTGGCTGGGAGGTGTGGATTAAAAGTCTGAAGCGATAATGAAGCAAAGTTTGTGGGAACTGTTCTGTAATTTCTTTGTCCTTCCTCCCGGGGCTTGAAACTGGTACGGGTCATAAGCGTGGAAATGCTGGAATAAAGAAGAGGGAAGGAAAGGGAAATGGAACATGCCAGATTTCGATTCAGGAAATATTATTTATTCTTGTGGAGGAGAAAAAAAAAATATATATAACAGTGA
Source organism: Scylla paramamosain (assembly GCF_035594125.1). Lineage (NCBI taxonomy): Eukaryota > Metazoa > Arthropoda > Malacostraca > Decapoda > Portunidae > Scylla > Scylla paramamosain. The sequence goes on from NC_087177.1 coordinate 4,140,237, forward strand.
CATGGAAGTAAAAAAAATGAAAAAGAAAAGGAATAATGATATTACAGTCTCTGAAACACAAACAAGAGAGAGAGAGAGAGAGAGAGAGAGAGAGAGAGAGAGAGAGAGAGAGAGAGAGAGAGAGAGAGAGATACCAAACTTAATACAAAATAACATGGAAAAAAAAAAATGAAGAAGGAGATATTATATGCAAATAAAGTAATAAAGGAAGGGATGACGAAGTTATTGAGCAGTGACAAAGATGAGGGGATGGTGAGGGCAGAGGGAGACCGGAGTGAGGAGCATTCAAGTCGAAAATGTGCATATTTTGTCCTTGTCTCGCCCGGTTTAGCAAAGTTTGGAATCAGGTCAAAACTTTGCATGAGAACGTTTATATCTCGCGGTATAAAAGACCCAAAGAGCAATTCCAGTTCGCTTTTATCAGATTACGAGGAGAATTTAAGATGTTTTCGTTTCGTTCCACCCTCTTTGTATGGTGAGAGAGAGAGAGAGAGAGAGAGAGAGAGAGAGAGAGAGAGAGAGAGAGAGAGAGAGAGAGAGAGAGAGAGAGAGAAAACTCTCATGTATAATTTGGTGGAAACACACACACACACACACACACACACACACACACACACACACACACACACACACACACACACACACACACACACACACACACACACACACACACACACACATGGGACAGTAACTTTTGAACACCGTGACAAGGAAGGAAGGGAGGAGAGGAGACAATGCCGGCAGTCGCATAAGCGTGGGAACAAAGGAAGCTGAGCCAACAGTCCCTTGAGGATATACACTACATCAGCGGCTTGACTTGAGAAGGACTTTATATTTGTCCTAGGAATTGTGGCGGGATTACTTGACCTTCAGGTAGATCAAGGGTTTGGGTAGATGTGGCCCCGTGAGGCGGCGAAGAGTTAAGTACCCGTGTAATGTGTGTCGTTACTAAGGATATGTGCGTCTGCCTTTATTCTCGTGCCAGAGTCGAGGAATGTTGTCTCAGACATGTATGACATTGCTGCTCAGGCTTCAGGTATGTTGCGTGAGAGATGAGCGAAAATGTGTTATTGGGGTGGTAAATGGAAATAAATGAACTAGAAAGTTGCTTCATTCTGTTCAGACTCTGGCCTCCGTATGAAAGTTTCATCACATCAGCACTAACTCTTGTGTAAATGTGTAAATATTATAGCTGGAGTGTAGTTTTAGCTGGCAATGTGTGTGTATATATATATATATATATATATATATATATATATATATATATATATATATATATATATATATATATATATATATATATATATATATATATATATATATATATATATATATATATATATATATATATAGACACACACACACACACAGTATTGTCAGCTTCATGTTTAAGGGGAAGGACTTGTTTATATATTTATGATGCACATCAATTATGAGGGCACGCCACGTACTGTACCATCCACTCCGCATGAGTACTTACCGCAGTCTTCATTGAACTGATAAAGAAAAAAAGATCATAGAGCACTTCACGTATTCATTTATTCACAACTCATTACAAAACCTCTTACGCTGAGGGAAAGACGAAAGCACCCGAATACTTCCCTTGACCTTCTCCTGCACACTCCAGATCCTCACAACATTCAGCACGCCCACCCCAGAGTTGCGTTATAGGGCGTGAAGATCTAATGAAATATATGACCGTGTTCACTGCTACTACATACTACGGACATAATTTACGCGTCGGGGCGTGACTATTAATTACAGACCCATTCAATATGTGGTAATTTACGACCGTCTGTGAATCATAAGTGACGTGGCTGCGTGATTGTAATAATGTGGGAACAGCCAAGGCGCGCAGACAGGAGGCGAGCAGCACGTGTGTCTGTCTGTTTCGAACTAATATTCACCGCGGATGCTGATGGTGGTGGTTCGGTGCCTCTGGGGAATCGAGATCAAATTTTAGGTGCGATGTGGATATACGAGTACATAGACGTATACTTGTGTGGCTGCTTTGGTGGTGGTGGTGGTGGTGGTGGTTGTGGTGGACTCACTGGTGGTGGTGGACGCTTCCTTCTTTTTGTTTGTGTTTCCTTGTTGTTGTTGTTGTTGTTGTTGTTGTTGATTTTCGTCTTTCTTTTTCTTCTACTATTGCTACTACTATTACCACTCTTACTACTACTACTACTACTACTACTACTACTACTACTACTACTACTACTACTACTGCTGCTGCTGCTGCTGCTGCTGCTGCTGCTGCTGCTGCTGCTGCTGCTATTGCTGCTGTGTTCATAATGATAATAATAATAATAATAATAATAATAATAATAATAATAATAATAATGATAACAATAATAATAACAATAACAATAACAAAAGTAACAGCCATAACAATAGCACCAGCGGCTGCTTCTTAAATTGTTCAAGGCGTTTAAAGGGTAAGTCTCCTTGTGTGGCTTTCCTTCACACGTCTCAAGCTTCCCCGAGGTCTGGCAGACCAGCGGAGCATTGAATACCCGAAGCTGTGCCTCGCTCATTATACGAGGGAGAATATTTTCCGGCGTCTTGTGCCTGAAGTCCCCGGCCATGAAGCCCCAACATTCTGCAAACTTATTCCACCGGAGCCGCGCACTATTTGCAACATTTCTAACCGTTGCCAACATTTGCTCTGGGACCTTTTGCTTCTCCTCCTGATGACGTTCTGGGGGGGTGTTTTGCGTTTTCTTTTCACTATTAGCAATGATATATACTGCTTTGCGTTCTGCTAAATATTACTACTCGTATATTTTCTTTTTTTAATTCCTCAACTGTTATTCTGTCATATTTTTTTTAATGATATTTGTTTGAGTCATTCGAAAATGTTGAAGGAATAGTAACGTGTGTGTGTGTGTGTGTGTGTGTGTGTGTGTGTGTGTGTGTGTGAAGTACTACCAACAGTATCATTTCCAGGTACTTAGACAGTGACAGTTAGTGCAGCACTCTGTTATCGTGAACCACGTAATAAATTAGGAGACTTTCAGTTCGTGGGAGGACGCGAAGAGGTTCATAAGGAGGAAAGGATGCAGAGAGAGAGAGAGAGAGAGAGAGAGAGAGAGAGAGAGAGAGAGAGAGAGAGAGAGAGAGAGAGAGAGAGAGAGAGAGAGAGAGAGAATGTACAACTAATATCAGCTTGGACTTCTTTGTATTTCATCCCATCAGATTTTAGAAGTGAAGACATTTCGCGAATACGTACGAATGATATCAAATAATAGCAAATGTAACAAAGCATGTGAGATTATACCAGAAGGGAGAGAAATCGAAGAGGAGATTGGGTGTGGATGACGAAACTTGCCAGTCAAACAAAAGAGAATAAGAAAGAAAAAAAAAAAAAAATCGGATCTTCCTCGGCAGACTTCCAATAGAGTTAGCTTTATCTCCCTCCACGTTCCTTCCTCTCACTCTTCTCTATTGCTTCTCCTCGTTTTCCTTCTCTCGTTTCCTTCATCTCTTTCCCTGTCTCTCCTTCCCTTTTTTCCGCACACGTTTCCTACCCAATCAAGCCAACCGCCTGTTTTCTTCCTAGTCACACACACACACACACACACACACACACACACACACACACACACACACACACACACACACGCACACACACACACACACACACGAAAACACTGTATTCAGCCTTACCAGTACGTCTTTAAAGGTGAATAACTGTTGTTACCGGTGGAGAGTTTATACGTTAATGAGAGGAGGGGAGGGGTCGAGGCGAGGAAGAGGCGTGGAGAGAAGGGAGGGAAGTGGATAGGGGGAGGTGGAAAGGGGCACCACAATAACAAATGAATGTGTTTTGGCTGATGCTCTCCAGATTAAAACTTCCTCCCGCCTCTTCCTTGCTCTCGCCTCTCTCTCTTCTCTCTCTCCCTCCCTCTGGTGCTGCGGTGTTTACTGCCGCTGGTTGTCAGTGTCGATAAACACAGGAAAGGTGGGAATGTTGGAAGCTGGAAACTGCATGGCCAGAGAATACAGTCACGAAGGATATTTTTTGGGGCCTTGCAGTACGCCCTATTCCTGGTACCTTTAGTTCGTGTCCTTATCCTCCTCATTACCAGCGCCTCTCGTTCCCCACACTACACAGAGCGTGGGAGGCGGAGATAGGGATGTCCGGACTCGACGAAAGGAAATAATTAATGAAGGGGGAATAGATTGGCCATTGTAATGAGTCGCTACGCAGCCAGGCACACAAAGCCTTGGACCACAAACCCCCGGGCACTTGAGCGAGGATGGAGCACTCTATTCTTTAACAAGCACGTACGATTTCGTGTATCATTGGCTAGTGAGGTCCATCACTGGCTGTAGTGTTGATATGAAGTTCACGTCAGGTCTGGACACGATATCATATGGACTGTACGGTATTAAATAAAATAGGAGAAGGGATGGGAGGAAAAGTGAATGAAGTATAAGGCTTAAAAGAACTCACTCTTGCAATCTCTCGTAATTAGTTCTAAATTTAGGAGCACTAACACGTACGCACCTTATTATGCATCTTTTTTACCTTCTTCATTAAGGGGCCAGGGGACAAAATAAGGGTTTAAAATATTCCCTGGTAAGAGTTACGTTTAAAAAATAAAGTATAAAAGGAAATATAGACTTTTAGGAAATTCATCCTAGTTTTTTGGTATGAGTATAGCCAAGATGCCAAATGATTTATGTATATTTTGCATTCATATACATTTATTGATACTTTGCTTGAGAAGAAAACTTAAATAGATGAAGAGATACAATGAAGTGCATTAAAAAAAAAAAAACTCGCTAGATAATTGAAAACGAAGGAAAAGGCCATTAAAATTCAGACAAAGAAAACACCAGAGAGAGAGAGAGAGAGAGAGAGAGAGAGAGAGAGAGAGAGAGAGAGAGAGAGAGAGAGAGAGAGAGAACAATGCACTGGTCCTCAAGGATCCAAAAGATACTTCAAGTTTTCGGGAAAGTGTTTTTTAAGAAAATGGAAGAGAGAGAGAGAGAGAGAGAGAGAGAGAGAGAGAGAGAGAGAGAGAGAGAGAGAGAGAGAGAGAGAGAGAGAGGACCAAAATGAATCTCTCTCTCTCTCTCTCTCTCTCTCTCTCTCTCTCTCTCTCTCTCTCTCTCTCTCTCTCTCCCCTAGCGCCACGAATACTTCCTCCACTCTGGGCATTTTTTCCCCAACAATGGAACTCTTTCTTTTCACTCTTAGCACTCTCCCTTCCCTTCCCCTCGCCCTGCCACTCTGTGACCCCCGCTCCCTGTACACACTCTTTCGGCGTGTGTGTGTGTGTGTGTGTGTGTGTGTGTGTGTGTCTCTCTCTCTCTCTCTCTCTCTCTCTCTCTCTCTCTCTCTCTCTCTCTCTCTCTCTCTCTCTCTCTCTCTCTCTCTCTCTCACAGACACACACACACACACACACACACACACACACATTATCTTATCTTGTAGCTCCTCCTCCTCCTCCTCCTCCTCCTCCTCCTCCTCCTCCTCCTCCTCCTCCTCCTCCTCCTCCCTAACCATTGGGAGTCATTACGCTGCCGCCTCACGGTGTTGTGGTGCTGCGCTGCTCGTCAGGAGGGGGAAGACCACACCAGCAGGCACTGAGGGAAACACTGCCGCATGTCCAGGGGCATTGGGTGTAGCAGTGGTGGGGGTGCTGTATGGGTGCTGGGAGTGATGTTACTGGGCTGTGGTGAGGGTTCGGCTAATTTTGTGGTGTTGCTGGTCGTGTAGGTGAGGTGGTGTTGGTGTTGGTCGTGGTGAAGGTATGTACAGTCTGTTGGTGTATATTTAATTGTATAGTTACCACCACCATCGCCACTCCACCTCCTCCTCCAATAACAACAACAATCCTCACAAGTATTCCGGCCAATAGTGCAGCACGGAAATCCTGAATACTATCTTCTCATTGGTTGGTTGTCTCTGTAACTTGGGGTCCCTTGGCGCCAACAGCAACCCATTCTACTCACTCTGGCCTCGGTGGATTAGGTCGACAGTCAGGTGGTGGCTGTTTTTCATTTGTTGTAGGCAGCGGTGCAGAAATGTATCTCTTCCCACGTGCATTCTTTATTTTCATTTTTGCATATATAACTACTGCGCTTCGCCCCGCTTGTCCGGGTCGCTGTGCTAGATGAAAATGTATACGAGTTTTGAATTAATCTTCCCCCCACTTTGAGGTGTGTGTGTGTGTGTGTGTGTGTGTGTGTGTGTGTGTGTGTGTGTGTGTGTGTGTGTGTGTGTGTGTGCGTGCGCATGCGTGCGTGCGTGTGTGTGTGTGTGTGTGTGTGTGTGTGTGTGTGTGTGTGTGTGTGTGTGTGTTAGTGAGAGTGTTTGTGCTCCTGTGTTTTAGTTTGTTCGCTAATCCCGTTTGGTACCGTGGGATTTTACTTTTGTCATCGTTTTAATGGTTTTATTTGATTACTTTTACCTATGTTAGTCAACATGACTCAATTAGAATTCCTACAAATTAATTTGTTAACTCAATTAAATTCCAATTAATTGATTTAGTTAGATGAAATTGAATTATATTGTTACTAGTTTACAGTATTAGTTATTTCAGGCAATTTTTAGGAGCACCATACAAAAATATAAAAAGTGTAGCTTCGAAGTGCAGCGTCATTGCAGGGGTGACGCCCCTAGTGCTGCTGCTGCTGCTGTTGTTGTTATTGCTGCTGCTGCTGCTGCTGGTGTTGTTAATGTTGTTGTTGTTGTTACTGCTGCTGCTACAGATGGTGCCGTGTGTGTGTGTGTGTGTGTGTGTGTGTGTGTGTGTGTGTGTGTGTGTGTGTGTGTGTGTGTGTGCGAAAATGGTGCTGTCATCTATTTTACTATAATGTCATTTTCCTATTTTTTTCTCTCTGCTCTTGTTTTTGTTTCTCCCTTACCCACCCTCTCCTCGATCTCCCTACTCCACCCCTCTTTCCTCTCTACAATCCACTCCAGCCCTCCCTCCCTTTCTCCCTTCCTTCCCTATTTTTAGGCCTCGGGGATCTTTACCATTGTTTTTTCTTTGTGAATACAAAACACACACACACACACACACACACACACACACACACACACACACACACACACACAGACACACACGTCGTGCCGTAAAATTCTTTACCGCTTTGAAAACCTTCCGATTATCACCTTTATGGACCTGTTATCGCTTTAGGGACTCGAATCCCTTAGGCGCGGGTGTGATGTGCTGCCAAGGTGGAGTGTGCCTACAGCAGTGAGGATCAGGTGGCCTGGCCCGCCTGCCGTCTCTTATTCCTCCAATTATTTTTCAACGTTGTGTATTCTTTTTTTTTTTTTTTTATTTCTTCATGCCTTTCTCTATCCCCATTCATTCTTTCCCACACACACACACACACAAAAAGTATCGGGGTAGAGTAGAGTAACTTTATCTCAGTCATTCTGTACTGCTTTATGTTCCTTGTGTTTCAAACGCTAGCCAGTCGAAGAGCCACGATGGGCATCTCCAAACATTGGCCTCTCAGGTGATTTGGAGAGGTCACGCTTTTGTTGCTTAGCTTCAGGTAATGCTGCGGTTGCTAGTGCTTGTCGCGAGGCCTTGCTAAGTGTGTTGGCGGGCAAGCGGAATCCCCTCAGCCATCCACATCCCAAGTGTGTTCTGTCTGAGGCTCACACTCCCTTTTAAAGTTCTAGGCCAAGGGAGTGGCTGCCTGTACCGGCTGGTTGCTTAATTAACTTGATAAATTATGCAACGTATTTCATTTCTTCATTCCACAACCTTAGATCTACAGGTCCCATGGGTCACTCGTGTGTGTGTGTGTGTGTGTGTGTGTGTGTGTGTGTGTGTGTGTGTGTGTGTGTGTGTGTGTGTGTGTGTGTGTGTGTGTAAGAAATTGACAAATACAGATATGGAGACAGGGCCACAAGAGTGTAACTCGCGCCCTGTATACGACAGCTAGGTAAATACAACTCGTAAACACACACACACACACACACACACACACACACACACACACACACACACACACACACACACACACACACACACACACACACACACACACACACACACACACTGGGGGCTGGATTTCCAGTCGCTCTGACGGGAATGTTGGCAGTGCGAGCATTATATTTCCTTTCGTTTACTAATGTGAAACTGAGAGCATGTTGTAAAGAAACGCAAATGAAAGAATTTTTGGATCTGCTCACCTGTCTGCATGCCTGCTCTCTCTCTCTCTCTCTCTCTCTCTCTCTCTCTCTCTCTCTCTCTCTCTCTCTCTCTCTCTCTCTCTCACCCACTCGTGCTCTTCCTGTCTACCTCGCTCTTTCCCTCACTCCCTCTCAGCCTCTTCTCGCCTCCCTCCTCTCCCCCCTTCCCCACCGGCACTCACTCACACAAAGGCAGAAAGACACACGGACCGCTACAGTCTCCAGCTTCAATTCGTATTGAAATAGAAAGTCCTCAGGGAAATTAGAGATGTGGAATCCAAGGGCATGAAGACGTGTGGAAGAAGGAAAGGAAGGAGTGGAAAGGAGATGAAAAGTAGTGGTAAAAAGATGGTGGAAGAGGTGGAAGGGCGTAGTGTGTGATTTTTATGGGGATGTAGGAGATGGAAAGATGGATATTTTATGAGTAGGAGGAAAAGAGAGGGCGACGTGAAAAGAAGTGTGAAAGGACCTGGTCAGCGGAGGCCTCGTCACACAATGCATGGAGAGAATGGGATTGAGGCAAGACAGTGTATGGGAGAGAGAGAGAGAGAGAGAGAGAGAGAGAGAGAGAGAGAGAGAGAGAGAGAGAGAGAGAGAGAGAGAGAGAGAGAGAGAGAGAGTATAAAGATGCTCACAAAAGCAAGTCATATTCTCCAAAATTTGTGAACAAGATGTACTCTCTCTCTCTCTCTCTCTCTCTCTCTCTCTCTCTCTCTCTCTCTCTCTCTCTCTCTCTCTCTCTCTCTCTCTCTGACATACACAACAAGCAGGTTATTGCAAACAGACCGAGTTCCTCCTGCTAACTCAACCATACCGTCTGTCTTGTGTCGTTCTGTCCTTGTCCTCCTCACCACTGTCCTCTCCTGTCGTCCGCGTCCCTCAGCGCCTTCCTCGCCACACACGCCAGTCACGAGTCTCGGGGAGCTGTACGCACACACTGGGAGAGGAGAGACAGAGACACCGGTAGCGGGTGGTGAAGGTATAATTAAGTTTTAACAAAGCACAGTACGCTGCCATCATGCGGAACCGAAACAATGGCCGGCGACTGACTGACTCACTCACTTTGCATCAGAACACTTTTGAAGTCCGCGGTGAGTGAAATGCGCGCGCGAAATAATTTAATCGCACTCGAAATTGTATTATCCATCCCGTCCTCCCACCGTCCCTTCCCATTCTCTTCCTCCCGCCTCCCCCCACTCACTTTCCCCCGTGCAGGTAACGCTCGTCGCGGCAGAGTTACAAATCACGCCTCGGGGATACTGATAAATACCGCGTAATAAAATATCAAACATTTTTCTTTAATATTCGCGTGTTTGTTAGCACTGGAAGATTAATTATCGCGTGATAAGTTTTGTAGCTTTGGAATTTTTACGAAGTGTGCTCGGAAGGGATGGACGGAGGAAGGGAGGGAGGGAAGGAGGCAGGTGTTCAGTAAGCTAGTGATGAGGTAGAAAACGTAAAGAGAAGCAGCGAAGGAAAACCAGGGGTAGTGTAGGGAAACAGCGAGGGGAAAACCAGGGGTAGTGTATTTATGACGGCGGTGAAGAGAAGGGAGTGAGCTGCAGGAAAAGGAAGAAGAAAATGGAAGAAAGGTGGAAGTGTGTTAACTTGAAGGAAGGGAATGAGGGACGTGTGTCTGGCAAAGTCGTGAGGAGGAGGGATTGCTGTCGGAGTGGGAGGCAAACAAGTCCAGGAGTGCCGCAGGAGTGAGAGTAAGGGTTGTCCAACAGGATCTTCGAAGGAGGGAGTGAGAAAGGGAAGGGTTGTCCAACAAATTCTTGGAGGGAAGCTGTGACGGAGAGAAGAAGTGGCACGATAGTCTGTACGAGAGGAGGGGAGGGATGCCCGGGAGGAACATGGAGGGAGGGAGGCATCACTAACACTTGACACCTCTTGGCACAGTGTACAAGTGACCCAGGTGGTGTCACTTGCCGGCGCGAGGTGACCCAGTGAAGTTCAAGAAAAAAAAAACAGTTAGACTACAACGGCGCAAATTAGGTGGTCTGGACACATTCATTAAGTATGCTAATGTCGTCCACACCTCCCACACCGCACCGCCCGCTGCCAAAACCGTTCCCGCCATCTACTTTTGAAATTATTCCTTTTAATGTAAATATTTTTCACTATCATTAATCAAGACTACACACACACACACACACACACACACACACACACACACACACACACGTATATATATGTATATTGAACAAAAACGCTAGCTTTATTTTTTCATATGCAGTGCTCTACAAGGTGCCTCCATTGTAGCAGTTAAACAAACATGCACAATTTCAGGGCATCAATTACATTTATTGAAAGCAAATTTTAGTATTTTTTATAATTTAACACACACACACACACACACACACACACACACACACACACACAAAACCATCACCACTACTGCCACCAGTCATCATTATTATTAACAACAAGAACAACAACAACAACAACAACAATTACACTATCAACGAATCAATCAACCAACCATCAACAACGACAAAAACATCACCATTTAAAACATTACTAGAAAGACTAACAAGCATTCGACAGTCACTGCAAACTTAACACTATGACAGTCACAGTAATACCGGGGCTTAGACAGACAATCACTAAGCGGCAGGCACACACACACACACACACACACACACACACACACACACACACACACACACACACACACACACACGAACTACCAAGCAAGCCAACAAGCCAGCAAGCCAGCAAGCCTCCTCCTAGCATTTCTCTCAAACCTGTGCAATTTTCTCCGCCTCACGAACCTTCGCTTCCACTCTGCTGTACAAGGAATTCGTTGCAGTTTTAGGCGAGACGAGAGGCTAGCGAAGGGAGGAGGAGTAGGAGGAGGAGGAGGGGGAGGAGGAGGAGGAGCTTAACGTGAAAGTGGCGGTGAAGTCCTTGGGTCGCTCAGTGGAGGTCGTAGTGTCGGGGATATTGACGCCGCGATCCCCCACGAAACTTGTGACGTTTCAATTTTCCTGAAATTCCCGGTTTAGAAGTAAGAGGTGTGTTCTCAGGTGACGGGCAGGACAGGCTGGGAAGGGGAGCCACGGTGGGAATTTTCATATTTTGTGCTCTCTCTCTCTCTCTCTCTCTCTCTCTCTCTCTCTCTCTCTCTCTCTCTCTCTCTCTCTCTCTCTGCTTAAACTTCTCGTAGACTGCGCTCTTTCTAGTTTCTAAATTGAACTGTTTTCTGACGTAAGCATAGTGTTTTAAAAAGCTAAGCAGCCTTATTTGTGTGCTATGGTTTACCAATTTAAAGCTAATCTTGTCTCTACCTACTTCAGAAACAGCAATTTGTAGTCTGTTTATCTTCTACTCATCTGTCTGTCTGTCTGTCTGTCTGTCTGTCTGTCTGTCTCTCTCTCTCTCTCTCTCTCTCTCTCTCTCTCTCTCTCTCTCTCTCTCTCTCTCTCTCTCTCTCTCTCTCTCCTCAGTTCTCCTCATCGTTTATCTTCCTCCCCTTCCTCCCTCCTTCTCTCTCTCCCTCTCCTTCCCTCCCGATAGAGATTAATGTCTTCTCCCGAGTGGCCCTGTGATCGCCTCCTTCATTACGTGTTTGTTGATTCAGCCCAGATTTTCACATTCTTTCTTACCTCCAGAATGATACTCTCTTCTCCCCCTCCAGCCTCTTGCCACTTCTTTCTTTTCTTTAATCTCTCTCTCTCTCTCTCTCTCTCTCTCTCTCTCTCTCTCTCTCTCTCTCTCTCTCTCTCTCTCTCTCTCTCTCTCTCTCTCACTTTTCACCTTTTGCCTTTATTCTTTCCACATCTTCGTTTCCTGTCGTCCATCCGTTACTCTTGACTCTCTTTCTTATTTTATTTCACTGTGTGTAAGAAATAGCGTTTGATTGCAACAGGAATCTCATGTTTTTTTTTTGTTTTATTTTAGTCTATCTCAAAATCATTCGTCGCACGACATAATTTGAATTCCTTATTTTTCTTTATTTATGTCCTTCTACTTTTCTCCTCTTGATGGCCTGGTTCTCCTTTATCATTTACATCCTCTGCCTTCCAAAACTTCTCACTCTGCCTTGGTCACGCCTCCCTCCCACGGTACCGTTCTCTTCCTTCCCATCCTTCCTCTCCCATTCCGCCTCTCTCCCCGCCCCTCCCATCCCGGCGTGCCAACCATCGCCTCCGTGGTCTTCTGTTATCCAGCTCTATTAACCAGCTAACCGAAGTGATTAATCAAAGTGTGTTTTAATTAACGCCCCGCCGCTCTGTTCTCTCCCCCAAATGTTTTACGCCCTACCGATACGTTCCCTTGTTCTCGCGTCCAAGGGGAGATCGTAGCTCCTTGTTATCCCTTGTAGTGCAGTTGACGACCGTCTTGCCTTGTTTCTTTGTGGGTTTTGTTGCTCGCTCCTCTGTGGCGATGGCCTCATCCTCTCAATAGGTGTAGTTAAGGTGGCCCGCTTCTCCTCCTTGCCTTGGTCCGGTGCTTAATTTATGTTTCCTTTGAAGAGTCCCACGCCACCCCCTTTTTCTGCGTCCCGTGGGTTGCCTTCTGGCGTTTTGTCCCTGAAATATTTTCGGTACTAATTTTCTGTTGTCACCAGACGTGTGGTCTGGCTGGAGGATTTAATATCCCCTCGTAATTATAATTAAGATGAGGCATCGTCCCGTGGGAGGCAACCATTCCTTAGTATTCCGGCGGCGTGGTGTGGCACAGCAGGCGGTGGTAGGTGTGGCGCTGCGGCAGTGTGGTGGACTCCCCCGCGGCTCATCGCAGTGGGTGTGGCTTGTGATCGGTTGTCTCCAGGAAAGTATCCTCGTGTTCCAACCTTTTCCAGCCGGCCGCCCTGAGGCCCCACAACACACAATCAATCTGCAGGTGTTGTGCAGAGGCCTTCTGGCCTCGAGGTGTTGAGGGCGGTGCGCCTTGATATGCAAATGGCCTCTTCGCAGTATTGTCGGCAGCCTGTTTGAAGACTAAATTATTCTGTGGTAAGTCGATTCAGGAGACGTCGGGGCGTGTTGCAGATTTGGTCGACAAGCAATTCGCGCAGACAGGTTTGTGTCGGGGTCTGGTAAGTAGAGGAAAGTTAAGCCCTCGCCGATACATGTGTGGCAGGCTGCGACACAGGATTTTGCTTTTAAGACATGAAATAGTGTATTGCCATCACTGTCAGCAGTAGCGGCAGCAGGTTCTAGGAAAGGAAATCACTGTAGGAGGTGTTTCCATCGCCGTGCTAAAGGTGCCACGCATCGATAAACACTCGCTCTTTAAACTCCAGAAACTCCCAACGGCGCACATTGAGTGGAATAATTACGGCAGCTATTTACATATCAGCTAAGAATTTCGACACGATTGCAGTTGTTTTCATGATAAGTAAAAGATGCTTATGCGCGTCGTGTTTCCTTTCAGCCAAGATTAACTTTATGATTTCGTTCACATCTACATTTGGTCTATTTCACAGGCTTTCAGACCCGCCCACTGCATTGCATTACTTTCCTCGCTCTTGTATGCTTCCGACAGTGTCTTATTTTAGCTCCCACTTTTAGACATGAGTTCTCGATATGAGTTTGACATTATACTAGCATAGTAGAAAAAAAAAAAAAAAATTTACTCACGTGATGAAGTGTAATTTCTTTGGGCTATGAACTCCTTTTCCTATTTCTAGTCTTCTTTTTTTTTTACTCCGTGTTGTACATATTAGTTACCATTTAGATGTTCTTTGCTCAGAGTTTAGATATTTCGTCGTTTTCATAATCTCCCTCTTCGCCTCCTTTCAAGAAAACCACCTGTGCAACTTTTAGTAATTCGACATCGAGGTAAACATTTGTGTCCTCTTCATTTAATTAAAGCTGCTTGTTTCCTCACATCTCAGCTTCCACACTGCTCTACCTAGAATGTTCTTATCAATAATTAATATGAGTGCACTCAATTTTGCTTTGTTAATTATGGCTGAAACTGGAGGCAACATCTTGAGTCATTGTAGCATGAAAATACAGATTCACGTGAGGGTCTCCAGTCCCTTCACTCCGTCCTTGTTGTTGACTTTTACCACACGCACGGTGGCTGTGTTCTTCCAACCCGACAGCGGAGTGTGCGGCCAGACCGTGTCTTCCCCTATCCCAGGGGGATTAGGAAATTGTGTGACGGTAATTTCACAGATTGGTTCAGTTTAGCAGCAGAACTTCGCTTATTTGGCTCTGAGGTTGTAGAATCTAAGCTCGATTCCTGAAAGTTTGGAAATTTAGAAGTTTTCCTCGTCTTCTCTGTTCCGGCTTGTAACTTGTATACCAGACTTTGTGGATTGTCTTATGGAAAGGCGACACAACTCCTGACACACACACGTCACATATTCCCACTAGACTACATGCACCACACTCCCTTCACATACACCCATTGTCAATCAGCCCCAAGCAAGAGTGAACAAGATTTGCTGCTGTCTCTGTTCTCTGGTAATTCAGTAACCATTCCCCTTGACAGGTGTGTAGATGGAGGAGAACTGAGAGAGCGAGACAAGGGAACTATCTGCGCCCCGAGGACACGCTTTATCCACACAAAGGCCTGAGAATCAAGAATGGAATTCAAACGACTACTTTATTGCCCGCGGTAAATGTGATCTTAAC